>NW_027728708.1:0-314 GCF_054177405.1 Leptonychotes weddellii | reverse complement strand
TTCTGGGGATCTAACGGACAGCATGGTGAGTACAGTTAGCAAGACTGTGTCGCGTTCTTGAAAGTCGCTAAGAGAGTAGATCTGACGTGTTCTCCCCAACACGCACCTGTAAAACGGTGGCTATGTGAGGTGATGTTAGCTAGTTTATACACAATTTCTATTTGTCAATGATACCCCAATAAATCTGAAAACAGTATTTTTAAATAAAAACATACATAAAAACTTAAAACGAAAAGAAAACCTGCTGCATGGGAATTAAATGCTGGCCTCTCAAAGCGTGAGAGCAACGAGGTGGGGGAGGGGGACTGCGGTCA
>NW_027728707.1:0-314 GCF_054177405.1 Leptonychotes weddellii | reverse complement strand
TGGAATGTTTTTCCATCTCTTTGTGTCAGCCTCAATTTCTTTCAGACATGTTCTGTAGTTTCTAGACTATAGACTCTTTACTTCTTTAGTTAGGTTTATTCCTACGTATCTTATGGTTTTTAGTGCTATTGTAAATGGAATCGATTCCCTAATTTTTTTTTCTTCAGTCATATTGTTAGTGTATAGAAATGCAACTGATTTCTGTGCATTGATTTTATATCCTCCCATGTTGCTGAATTGCTGTATGAGTTCTAATAATTTGGTGGTGGGCTCTTTTGGGTTTTCCACATAAAGTCTCATGTCATCTGCAAAGA
>NW_027728706.1:0-314 GCF_054177405.1 Leptonychotes weddellii | reverse complement strand
TTTTTTTTTTAAAGATTTTATTTATTTATTTGACAGAGAGAGACACAGCAAGAGAGGGAACACAAGCAGAGGGAGTGGGGGAGGGAGAAGCAGGCTTCCCGCGGAGCAGGGAGCCCGATGCGGGGCTCGATCCCAGGACCCTGGGATCATGACCTGAGCCGAAGGCAGACGCTTAACGACCGAGCCACCCAGGCGCCCCGCCTTAGATATCTTTAATGAGACATGAAAGAGTGGTGGGAGATCTGGCGAAGTGGAGAGAGCCTGCTCTACCTAAAGTCACTTTGGATGAAGACAAAACTACAAAACCGAACACT
>NW_027728705.1:0-314 GCF_054177405.1 Leptonychotes weddellii | reverse complement strand
GTTTCAGGTCTCACATTTAGGTCCTTAATCCATCTTGAATTTATTTTTGCACATACACACAACTTCTTTATCCATTAATTTATCAATGGACATTTGGATTACTTCATCATGTTGATTTTTTTTTAAGAAGGGTTTTTTTGGTTTTTTTTTTATGTTTTATTTATTTATTCATGAGAGTCAGAGAGAGAGAGAGAGAGAGAGGCAGAGGCAGAGGGAGAAGCAGGCTCCCCGCCCAGCAGGGAGCCTGATGTGGGACTCGATCCCAGGACCTGAGCCGAAGGCAGACGCTTAACCATCTGAGCCACCCAGGCGCC
>NW_027728704.1:0-314 GCF_054177405.1 Leptonychotes weddellii | reverse complement strand
TAGGTCAGTGCCTTTTGGTAATCCCCATCTTGCCATGTGGTTAATCTGCCTGCTTTGTCGTACTTAGCTGTGGCAGTTTGTCCATTACTGTGGGTAAAGCCAAGTAGACCTCGGGTGCTATCACTTTGTATGTCTGATATTAAAGCTTGGCTGTTATGATCGGAGTTAACTTTGCGAATGATACGCTCAAACCAACCTTGAGCAGGAGCTTGGTAGCTAACACTCACAGGAGTGCTAATGTCATTATAACTATAGGTCAGCGTTGCACCCTCTGGCAGACCGACCTTAAATAGCCGCCCTGTATCATCGTATTG
>NW_027728703.1:0-314 GCF_054177405.1 Leptonychotes weddellii | reverse complement strand
GTGAGGTCTGCGGAGGGTGCATCTCTATCCCCACACGTACAGCAGGGCCTGGCGCTCACACCCGGGACGCTCAGTCTCGGGGCCAGCTGCCACGCTGGGATCAAGCCCTGGTGACGTGGGAGCCCCCTAGAGGTGTGCGAGGCCCCTAGAGGTGTGCAAGCCACGGCCGCGGCTGAAGGCCCACCAAAGCAGCACCAAGTGCCGGACCAGAGAGCCGGGAAGGCTTTGTGAGGCGTGAGGACCTGCGGCCGTCAGAGCTGCCCCGCTGGGAGCCCGCACAGGCCGTGGCTCCCCCGCGGCCCTCGCTGTAAGTC
>NW_027728702.1:0-314 GCF_054177405.1 Leptonychotes weddellii | reverse complement strand
CCGCGATTTCCTGGCGACCTTCTAACTTCACTCTTGCCTTTCTCGTGGCACTTGACCCCTGTTGACCTGCAGACTCACCCTAAAAACCAGTCCTGCTAACCAGCTGGTGTGCGTACAATAGCACCCGGAGGGCAAAGTCATGGGACTGAAACCAGAAGAAAACGTATTCCTGAGAGGCGCGGGGGGCAGCTGGAAAACAGAAGGAGAGAGAAAGGAAGGTCAATTCCTACCTCCTACGGGACCCGATTAACTGGGCGTTTCAGAGCAAGAGTCGCTAGACCTAGGACCCCTCCCTCTCCTTTTTTTTTTTTTTT
>NW_027728701.1:0-314 GCF_054177405.1 Leptonychotes weddellii | reverse complement strand
ATTTTTTTAAAGATTTATTTATTTATTTGAGAGAGCGAGAATGAGAGAGAGAGAGAGCACATGAGAGGGGGGAGGGTCAGAGGGAGAAGCAGGCTCCCTGCCGAGCAGGGAGCCCGATGCGGGACTCGATCCAGGGACTCCAGGATCATGACCTGAGCCGAAGGCAGTCGCTTAACCAACTGAGCCACCCAGGCGCCCCTATTTTTTTATTTTTTTATTTTATTTTATTTTTTATTTATTTATTTGGGACAGAGAGAATGAGAGAGAGAGAGCACATGAGAGGGGGGAGGGTCAGAGGGAGAAGCAGGCTCCCT
>NW_027728700.1:0-314 GCF_054177405.1 Leptonychotes weddellii | reverse complement strand
TAAACTTAATCTGGTAGTGAAACCAGCAGCTGCTTTTCCAGATGAGATTTTGTTGCTGGAGAAAATCAACATACCTTCTGACACTTGGTAATTATTGACCTATTGAATGCTTTTCCCCCCCTCTATACTAGTGAATAAAATTGTTAACAGGAAACAATTTGCTTTGATTCAGTCCCTTCATTATCCTACCTCAACTACCTATATCAGCTCTCTATCATTTTACCATTATTAAGGTGTATTAGTCAAGGTTCTTCAGAACCAATAGGGTATATATAATACAAGAAGAGATTTATTATGAGGAATTAGCTCACATG
>NW_027728699.1:0-314 GCF_054177405.1 Leptonychotes weddellii | reverse complement strand
GCAGGCTCCATGTTCAGCACGGAGCCCCATTGGCAGGGCTCGGTCTTGCAACCCGGAGATCATGACCTGAGCTGAAATCAAGAGTCGAATGCTTAACTGACTGAGCCACCCAGGCGCTCCTCTTTTACTATTTTTAAGTCACAGATCAAGCACTATTCAATTTTAACTGTTCACTTGCATGTACATAAAAATATGCCACATGTATATGTTAATATATTCACATATACATATCTGAATATATGTATATGAAGCAATGTCATGTCATCTTTAAGAAAATTGTTTTATGATGCCATAGGCCATTTATTTCACTGCAG
>NW_027728698.1:0-5057 GCF_054177405.1 Leptonychotes weddellii | reverse complement strand
GTTGCCAAGTCCTAGTTCTTAATTAGCTTTTATGCATCCATTCTCCTTCCTCCAAACCATCCTGAAATCACTGCCAGATTAATCCTCATGAAGTATACCTCTGACTATATCATTTTTATTCACTTTTCCATTTACCCACTCATTTATTCCACAAACAATTATTGATGGTTGCCATATACCAGGATCTGGGCTGAGTGGTGGGGACAAAGACATGAAATGACACAGACCCTGTCCTCCAGACACTTGAGAGCGGGGATTATATGTCTTTGCTCGTTTTTGTGGCCAGCATCTTGTCCGGGATATAGAAGGCATAAACACAATTGTCCAGTATTTGCATGAATAAATAATGATTCTCTTTTAGACTGAGTGCCTCCTGTAACACCAGATACTGCTCTAAGTTCTTTGCCAATTTCCTACTCGCAACAACCTGCTGAGCTTGGTTCTGTTTCACATACAAGGAAATGGAGACACAAGGAGATTAATGAAATCAAATGGTGCGTCACAGACAGCAGGTGGAAGAGCTAAGCCAAGCAGTCTGAATCTAGCACCTGCACTCTTAATCTCTACAATTTCAAGAATCTGGAGTGAACTGATAAATCCACAGTTTAATAAAGGAAACAGACTCAAGAAGCATTTATCAAATTATGGGGAAATGGACATAATAGAAAATTACCCTGAAATTTTGTTATAAGAGTCCTCAAGAAATGCAACTGAATCAGGCAACGATTCTTGGAAAGTCTGCCATCCACACAGGAGACTTTATGAACCACCATTGTCCACTGAACAAAATCCAAATGTTTACTTTCACATGAGGAAAATCTCCTGATTCTACTGCAAATCTGCATGTCTTGCTCTATTTACTACTGTCCTCCTAAAAGTATGTTTTACACCAGATTTGGGCAATATGCCAATCTGCACTCACTACCCATCCTTCCCTGTCATGTCCTGTCTTCGTGCTTCTTCACATTTCATATTAATGAATTCCTAGTATGTGCCAAGCACTATAATAGACATATTACATATATGGCATGTCATTCTAACAACGAATTTCGAGGAAGGGATTATAATCTTACTTCTTTTACAAATGAGATGATTGAGGCCCCAAATGGGGAAAAGATGTGTAGCTCCCAGTTATTAAATGGTGAGCCGCCACTGTATGTCTGCCTGAGTCCAAAACTCACAGCCCTTCCATTGAGCCACGCTGCCCTTCTGCATGCTCTCTTCCTGAAGTTCCTTAGCCCCCTTACCATCCTCCACCAAATTCCCACTCACTTCCTCTGTCACTCCCGGTTTTTCCACAACTCTTGGGAGAAGTTTAAGTCTCCAGAATCCGGAGACTCACTTGCTCCCTAATCATCTTGGTGACTCTCTACTCGAAGAAACAAAAGTCCTATCTCACATGGAAACTTAGAGCTTGGTGTCCGCGGTTTCTCAGCGGGAAAGATCAGGAATCTCAATGACTTCAGAGACTCAGTGATGGAAACAACTCAAACTTATGCCAACAGAGCCTGGTGAAAACACTTTCTTCCTTGAGATCCTCAAGTAGACTTGGAAAAGCAGGTCCAGATACTAAGACTGTGCTACATGCTTGCTGCAGAAGAAGGAAGACTCCTTATACTTAATGTCTCCAGTTCAAAGAATTGTTGGTCTAAAGAAACATAGTTATCATTTAGCTATTGAATTTGAAAACCTCAAGAGTTTCAATGACTAATTTTTTTAAATTAACCCAAATGACATGATAAATGTTCATATAAAAGGAAAGTTTCAACTTAGTTTTTAATAGTGGTTTAATGCCTTTTTTGAATTACTGGTTTAACCTAAATTTAAAAAAAAAATGTAGTGTATTAATACACATACCATAATCTTAAATAATAGGGAGAACATCAATCACATTTAGCAAACATTTTTACATTCAAACCTGGATATTAAAATAAGTGAAATGATTACTTTGAATCACTGTCTGTCAAGGTTCATGATTCACATTTTGGGATGGATTCTTTTCTTAATGCAATACCTAACTTTTGATAATTTTTTAAAATTAATATTTGATCACATAATGTAAGTCAAAATGCAGACAATCCTTTAAAAGGACACATTATTTGTCTATGTAGCAACAGCTCCAAAGTATTTTTGGGCAGTTTGATATCTTTTATATTTGAAGTATACTTAACCAGAAAACTGAAAATTTAAATTGACAAAATGATATTTTTAAGACTTCAAAGTGATAATTTTTAATAAAATTGGCCTCAAACTAATAAAATCTGTAAGCAAATCAAAATTAAATATTAGTTTAATGACTAAAAACTGAATATTTGTTAGAAGCTGTCTCTCTTCACTGGTGATTTACTTTTAATTATAAAATTTCCAGCAAATCTTAGCTTTCAAGGCCCTTAACATTTGAAATAGTGAGATGCTTGGTGAGGAAATTACACTTGACTCTAGAATTATAAAAATCTCAGCTTTATAAAATGCATCTATTCATGAAGGTAATTTCCCTAAGTGGTGAACAAAATGTAAAATTTAATACAGTACTAATATCTCATTGGAGTGTATACATGTTTCTGAATAATTTTTAAAATAAAATTTATAGATTAATAAAAAAAAGATTATGCTGCAAATTATGGGCTGTGGAAAGGGCTTGCTAGCATCACGGCAGGACTACGTTGAGCAGATGCGTGAGTGGCCACTGGATTCAGGACTGAGACCTAGGTGCTAACTTGAGCCCAATAGAATCACCTAGTTCTCTGAGAACACAGTGTCTATCCTCTCTTTCTGCTGCCTGCATTCTCTCCAATTGCTCTCAGACTTTCATTCTTGCTCTCACTCTCTCTCTCCTGTTCTCTCTCACTCTCTCCTCTTATCCTCCAAGTCCACGTCCTATTTTTCCTCTTCTTGACATTATCATTGAAGCAAACTTCACTCAGTTTCCTCCCTGGTGATGGTCAATAAAGATGCTGGCTCTGCTTCCAGGAAAGGACAAGAATGATGAAGTTATATCTTGGAGACAGAGGATGCCTCATAGAGGCACAAGTAGGTATCCACCTGGCCCAAAGAAGAAAAGCTAGGGTGGGGATGAACTGTAAGAACAGAGGGAATATTTACAATTTCTGGGCCAATAAGAAGTCAATTCCCAAGGCTCCTTGTTAAACAAATTGTCCAATTTCACTTCTATTCCCTGAATAGTTGTTTCCTATGGGGGTTGAGACATGACAATAGGAAGCCTGTATTGACTATTTGAAGTCTTCAGGAGGCAACTTGTTGCAAGCTATAGGTTTCCCAACGTGCTCCACACCCTCTCATCGGGGAACAAACTCTCCTAGCCTCCTAAACTCTGTCTCCCCAAGGTCAAGGGCTTCTCCTAGAGGAAGTATCCACTCTTCTTCGAAGCCAGTGTTCCCCAACAGTTCAAGAAACACCTCCCTACATTCACTCAGTGATCTCACACTGAGAAACAAAGGCTGCTTCCAGCCTCACTTACCCTCAAGAGGGCAACTCTCTGTAAAGACACCATGACTTCCTTCTAGTTCTACTAATGGAACAAGTAGAATCTTACCTGATGGGCACACACGAAGACAGAGGCTGGCTGAATGGGTCCACAGCCAGATCCTTGCTCTGAGTATTGGTCCCAGGGTGGTATCACTGAGAGTCTCTACCTTTGCATTTTTAGGAATTCAGTTTTATGAGGTCACTGCCAGATTATCGGGTCATCGGTCAATAAACACCCATGGAACCAATTGATACATTAAGTACCAGTTTTTAAAAACCTTCTTATGGAAATCACCCAAGCATAGACAAAAGTAGAGAACATAGTACTAGACAGAGTCATATGAAATTGCCAACATTCCACCATTTTTAGCCAATAAAACTGGCTTTCTTGCATGCCTGCTGCTGGAGTTCTCAAGCAGGCAGTCCGGTACCTGGATTGCCAGGTGGGCAGGTCTGGTGCTTGGATACATGGGGACCAACCAGGCTTCCCTGGGATGGACCTAGGACCTATGTCTATATGAATGGGCCTGGGTGCATGGAGGCCAAACAGGCACCAGAGACCACTGAAATTGGTTTGGTGTTTGGGTTTGTGGTAGCTGGCCTGGAGGCTGGGGGCCCAGGGGCCAGCCTGGGACTGGGAAAGACCAGAGTATGGGTTTATGGGAGCCCACTTGGAGCCTAAGGCCACAGGGGTCAGCCAGGTGCTGGGGCCAGACGGGAGCCCGGGCCTGGCCTGGCGCTGGGGCAAGGTTGGAGGCTGAGTCTGTGGGAGCCCGCCTGGAGACTCGGGTCCTAGGGGCCAGTTCAGTGTGATAGTGGGTTGGGAGTCCGGGTTGGTAGAAGTTGGTCTGGATTCCAGGTCCACAGGGGCAGGCCTGGTGCTGGGGCAGGCCAGGGACCTGAGGTCAAGAGTGAGCTGGGAACCTAGGTCTATAGCAGCTGACCTGGCACTGGGTTTGACCAGGAGCCTCAGTGCCTGGGAACCTGCCTAGAACCTGGGGCTTCCAGAGCCAACCCAGTGCTGGGGTGCTCTAGGAGCCTGGGCTTGTGCGACCTGGTTTGGGGTCTAGGTCCACAGGGGCTGGCCTGGCACTGAGGTGGGCCAGGAGCCTGGCACCATGAGAGTTGCCCTGGTGCTGGTGTACGTGGTGAAAAAGGGTGCTCACTGCATTCCCCGCTACAGGAGGGTGTCTCTGTCCATGCTGTGCTGCCTGGTCTTGGGGGATGGTTGTTGGGGTAAAGTGAAACTGATTTCCCCATCTTCTCCGACGCATTTCCTCCTACCTCTGTGCTGTAATCCCTCCTCTGAGTCCTTAGCTCTCCTGAAGGTATTTTCCCGTGTGGATCGTCATTTTGAAGGAGGAAGGATGTTTCTAGGAGCAGACGCTCACCACTGACACTCATGCTGCCATCACTCTTCCCCATGGGGACTTTTTCTTATTTTATTATGTTATGTTAGTCGCCGTACATTACATCATTGGTTTTTGATGGTGTTCCATGTTTCCATGATTCATTGTTCGTGCATAACGCCCAGTGCTCCGTGCAGAACGTGCCCTCCTCAATACCCATCA
>NW_027728697.1:0-314 GCF_054177405.1 Leptonychotes weddellii | reverse complement strand
CCACTCCAGCAACCCTCAGTTTGTTTCCTGAGATTAAGAATTCCTCCTATCAGTGAGATTATATGCTTCTAATTATAAGAAGAAGGCTAAAAATCACAAAATTAATTTATGATAGATGATAGGGGAGCCTTTAACTTCAGAGAAAAGGGAGAGGATACAAATTTGTAGGGGGCTTGAGGAGGGGTTTCAGAGAGGCTAGTAACATCCCACTACCTTTCCTGGGTGGTGGTGATGTGGGTCTTTTCATGTAGCAATAATTTATGGATTTGTGTATTTTTCAGCATATATGTCATATTTTGATTTAAAAAATCCTT
>NW_027728696.1:0-314 GCF_054177405.1 Leptonychotes weddellii | reverse complement strand
TTGGTGGCATTTGAGCCAAACCTTGAAGAAAAGATCAGACTGGAAGTTCTAAAAGATAGGTCAGCAAAACTAAGGAAGGCAAACACGTGGAGACAGAGTTATCAGATAAAATCCAAGATAGCTAGATAAATTGAGATTTCAAATAAACGATAGCAAAAAAATCAATATAAGAATGCATCACACACTACCTAGGGCATACCTATACCAAAAATTATTTGTTGTTCATCTGAAATTCAAATTTAACTGAGGCTCCTGCACTTCTATGTTAAATTTGGCAACTCTACCTGGTGGGGAGGGAGGGAATACAGGGGATA
>NW_027728695.1:0-314 GCF_054177405.1 Leptonychotes weddellii | reverse complement strand
TTATATCATGGGAAATTGAAGAATAGCAAAATTAATTTGTTGGGGTGCCTGGGTGGCTCAGATGGTTAAGCGTCTGCCTTCGGCTCAGGCCATGATCCCAGGGTCCTGGGATCAAGCCCCACATCGGTCTCCTGGCCCAGCGGGAGCCTGCTTCTCCCTCTCCCTCTGCCTCTCCCCCTGCTCACGCTCGCTCTCTCTGTGTATCTTTGTGTCTCAAATGAATAAATAAAATCTTTGAAAAAAAATTAATTTGTTGATTGCATTCTTTAGGAAACCTTGCATGCACGTTCGCTAGAGAAACAAGGGGTTTCTCC
>NW_027728694.1:0-314 GCF_054177405.1 Leptonychotes weddellii | reverse complement strand
GGGTGTGGAGGTAGCGTGGGAATCTAGAAGGTCAGCTGGAGGCCTAGGGGAAAAAGGGAAGGCCAGGGCTTACCCCGGGATGGAGAGGGTCACCACCATCCCTGGCACGATCATCTCCCAGATCCTTCAGTCTCAGCTTGAACACCCCACCCACAGAGGCCTTCCCTGACCTCTGGACCAGGTAGGCCCCGCGCTGTGCACCCCATTAGTCCCTCTGCACCTAGCTGTGGCTTCCTGTTCCGTTTTTGCTTGCCTCCCTCAGACTGTCAGCTCCATGCCAGCAGGAACCTTACACTTCTTTTTTTTTTTTTTTT
>NW_027728693.1:0-314 GCF_054177405.1 Leptonychotes weddellii | reverse complement strand
TTGTTCAGGCCCTGAAACAGAAACCAGTATGGAATCGCCCGTTTACAGACTCCTCGGGGGCAGTGAGCGAGCCCTGCACGCTTCCCGCACTCCTCCCAAGGTCTCATGAACCTTGCTGCTTTGCATCGAAGAACACACCTGCTTCCCCCCGGGGGGCCGTGGCCTAGTCCGTGAGGAGGGATGGTGGGAGCACGGCCGTAGCCCCCAACACACCCCTGGCCCTGCAGCTCCATGGGGGGGGGATGTTTCCAAATTCACCCGCAGCGAAGCACTCCTGGCCTCCCTGACCTCTCGCTCCTTTGTGGCAGTTAAGA
>NW_027728692.1:0-314 GCF_054177405.1 Leptonychotes weddellii | reverse complement strand
GTGCCTAGAAAGACTTCGTGAACGTCAGTGATGCACCCCGGGCATGAGATGGGCCTGGGAAACGGTGCCAGACACAGGGGTGGGAAAGGTGGCTGGTGTGCGGGAGCTGAGAACCTCAGCAGTCCTCTGAGCAAGATCGGCCTCAGAGGGACTGCACGTGAGGAGAAAACGGTCCTGGGGTAGGATGAGATCACGTTGATCCGGAAGGCTGACTCCGCAGGCAGGGAGCCCTGGCCCAGCCCATTTCACAGACCGGCACCCCACCCGGCCGGCTGACACTGAGCCCTCAGGGGGAGCTGCTGAGGTGGGGGTCC
>NW_027728691.1:0-314 GCF_054177405.1 Leptonychotes weddellii | reverse complement strand
CACACACACCGTGTATCACGCACACACGTATACCGTGTATCACGCACACACACCGTGTATCACGCACACACACCGTGTATCACGCACACACGTTTACCGTGTATCACGCACGCATGTTTACCGTGTATCACGCACACACACCGTGTATCACGCACACACGTATACCGTGTATCACGCACACACACACATACTGTGTATGACGCACAGCACACACACATACATTTACATACTTTCTTTTCATTAACTTTGTGGCTGATTTTAAACTTACCGAGCACTAGTTACATTATCATTGTACCTCCTTGAAAGAGTCCTTG
>NW_027728690.1:0-314 GCF_054177405.1 Leptonychotes weddellii | reverse complement strand
TTTTTTTTTTTATTAGAACCAATAGTTTGGGTGCTCATTTTTTTTCAGGGAGAAAAGGTTAAGCCTCCCACATGGGACAACTACAGTTTGCCTGCATCTGCTGACCACATGAAATGTCATCATCTCTATATCCGTTTTTACAGCTATGCTCTTGGTCTCAGGGTGGCTGAAGGTGAGATTACAGCTCCCAGAACAGAAAGAACACTCTGCCCCTTTTTCCCTACTGAAGAAATGATAATCATCTTTTTCCAAAGGAAAAGTGACAGAACTAGGCTAGCTTTCACCCAAACTAGTTTCTTTCCCTCCTGCCTCTA
>NW_027728689.1:0-314 GCF_054177405.1 Leptonychotes weddellii | reverse complement strand
ATTGAATAGAGCACTGGGTGTTACACAGAAACAATGAATCATGGAACACTACATCAAAAACTGATGATGTAATGTTCGGTGACATAACATAATAAAATAAAAATAAAAAAAAAACAACCTCATCTATTAAAAGTGCAATAAGATGGTATCGGGTATTTTTTAGCCAGAAGGAAAATGATCCCAAATGGAAAATGGAAAACTGAGATGGAACACAAGAAGGTTTCAAAGTAAGTGTACTATTTTACACTGAAAATTTTAGAATTCCATATGTCCCATGGGACATATGTGGGAGAATATTTGGTGCTTTAAATTGT
>NW_027728688.1:0-314 GCF_054177405.1 Leptonychotes weddellii | reverse complement strand
CATGGTGATGGAATGTGAGCCTGGAACTGCTAGTATAGTGACCATAGAAACAGAGAAGAAAATAAGTAGGGGAGAAAACAGAAAGGAAAAATCAACAGGATTTGTGGACTGACCAGATATTGGAAGGGTGAAAGGTAAATCAAAAGACAAAAATAGCTCCACAGTTTCAAGCCAGCGTGATTAGGTAGTGTTGATGTAATTGAAAGCAGGAAGTATACCATTTTTAAAGTTCAGCCAATGCTGACAAGTTTATCTCTATGCAGGGGCGCCTGGGTGGCTCAGTTGGTTAAGCGACTGCCTTCGGCTCAGGTCAT
>NW_027728687.1:0-5057 GCF_054177405.1 Leptonychotes weddellii | reverse complement strand
TATCTCTTGATATACAGCAAAAGCCTCTTACCTGCCTCCATTGCTTCCTTTCTTTCTCCTTACGCTCTGTGATCCACACTGCAACCACAGCAATCCTTTTAAAATATGTTAAATCATTTTACTTATGAGATCAATTGTTTCTACTCTCACTAAGAGTAAGTCAAAACCATTACGGTAAGGTATAAGAACCTATAAGATCTACTTTTCCCAACTGTGACCTCCCTGACCTCATCTTCTATTACATAACTCCAGCCACACTGGCCAACTTGACATTTACCACACACTCCAGGTTTACTGCCACCTCATCGCCTTTACATTCTACGGCCATACTGCCTGAAACGCTCATCCTTCAGAAATCTGTGGGCATGTCCTTATTGTCTTCTAATCTCTGCTCAAGTGTCACCTTCTTGGTGAAGACTTCACAGACTCTATTTAAAGGTGCAAACCCCCCATATGATCCTTTCTCACTTACTTTTTCTTAATAGTTCTTATCACTATTTAAACATGCATACACACATACAAACACATGCTCTGTGTGTATATGTATACACACTGTTGGGGAGAAATAATTTTCTCTACCCTTGAAGGTTTTTTTGCCTGGTCTAAAAATTAAACTGACACAAGGCAGATTAACTGGAGAAAATCACATTTAATTATATTAATTATATTATATATATTATATAATTAATTATATTAATTCCCCCACTTATATATGGGGAAGCCACATAAACACGAGAGATTCCAAAGACAGGCAAAATAAGATATGTATGTTATTCTAGACTAAGGGGTAGGGGGTGGGGGTCTGGGACTTCAAAGAGAAGAAAGGAAATTCATAGGAAGATGAAAGAGAAACATTTGGGAAACAAATGTTCACTGGGCCATCCAGAAACAATGGGACATAGGACTTTGATCAAACTAGGTTCCTTCCTGTTTATCACACCTAGTTCATATTATACTGTCATTATCTATGGTGACAGCTCCTGCCTTGGAGCAGTTCCTCTGTCTAAATACTTTTAGGCAGTTAGATGGGGAGGCAAAAAAAAAAAAATCTTGAGTCTTCTGTTTCTTAAAAATAATCAGCCTAAAATAAGCAACAAGCCAAAGAGGCACATTTTGGGATAACAGATTTTGCTCCCTTACAACACACATACAGACATACCCATCAATATTGTCTGCCTCTGTCCACAAGAATGTAGAGTCCTTAAGATAAAAGAGATTTCTGTCTGCTTTGTTCACTGTCCATTTTGTTCACCAGAACAGTGCTTGACATACAGTAAGTACTTTATTAGTATTTGCTGTATTTTTAGTGATAAATCTTGTTTGCTGCAGGAAAAAAAAATGTGATTAACATAATTTTGCCACTCTCCTAAAGAATGGCAATTACACAAACCTGGGTGGGGAGGTATTTTAGAATTTATAGATAGATTGGCTATAGTTGGCTGGCCCCTACTTTAAATCACTTTTGCAGTCTCCTTATAAATAGTAAGATTTTGAAAGACAACAGAGATGTCATTCCGAATACAATGAGAGTCACCCAAACATGCGGTTGTTTTGGGGGTTTTTGGTAAGAAATGACATACAGAAAGTAGAGCCATTTAAACCTCAGAGTCATGAAAAATGAACGAGGCAAGGAGCAAAGAGGTGGTAAAAATGAGAGGAAGAATTCTGGTGTCCACTTAACCAGCAGGAATTATGTCATTTATAAGATAATGAGAGAGACAAGAGGACACTTATTTTAAGCATCAGACACATTCAGAAACAGATCAGAAAGATAACATCGGTCACCTAAGGCCTAACTAGACTCCTTCAGCCAAGATGGCAATTAAATGATCCTTTTTAAATGAGCTAATTCAAATTCTTCATGTTTGGTTGTTAAAATGTACCTCAATAGTTAAAATGTACATAAGAAGAAAGACTACAGATCTGGGTGTTCTATTTTCCATCTACATCAGAAGGCTGAAGAGGCCTCCATTTCTGGCAAGCCAGATTTTTCTCTCCTTCTTTTCCAAAGAATTTCTGCACCCAGCCCAGATGGCTGACAAGAGCAGAGGAAACCGCCCTTGCCCTCCCCACCCCCCAGGTAGGACCGAGGCAAAACCTTTTAACCTATCCACCACCTCACCCCCCCACTCCCCATCCACCTGCCAGAGCCTTCTCCCTGTCCTCACAAAAGCTAACCAAGCCCCTCCCTCTCTCCAGCTTTCCTCTCTGTTGATGACCTTGTTGCTGTTTCACAGAGAAACTGAAGCTGTCAGGAGGAAGAGCCTTTAACTTCCTGCCCTCTCAGGGCCAAACCTCAGGATCTAGTGCTTGCTCCTCCTTTCAAGTCTCAGAAGCTGAAATGTTCCTTTGTCTTGTTTCAGGCTAGTCCCTTCCCTGAGACCTCCACCCATCCACCCCTCCCATCTGGAACAAGGACTTTGTTCCATCTCTCCTACCCTGCCTTCTATATTTGCAGATGTCCCCTCTTTCCCTGCTCCTTCTGCACAGTCTGTAAACACACCTGGCTCTCTCTCTGGTTGTAAACAAATTCATGAACCCGGATCCTCACCACCGGTGTTGGCCTCCAGCTTCCCTCTTACCTCACATAGCTAGCCTTCACACCCAGTCCCTCAGAACATTCAACCTTCTGTCCACATCCTCACCTCCCATTCACTCACCAGGTCCCCCACAGTCCGGGCCTACCATGGCACAGAAACATCTAGGGCAAATATCTCCAAGAACCTTTCCTCCCCTGCATTAAAGGTATAATTTCATTGTTATGTTCATGGAAAACTGTAAACATAATCCCCTATATTTTTAATTCTTAGGTTTAGTTTTACTATTTTTAAATTCTCATTAAATAATTTCAAACTGAAAATTATGTTTACACGGGGTCCTCATAAAACCTCTACTAAAATGTTATCCAATGAGAATGCAGTAAGTCCATTTCCATGTGTTTAAGATAAGTTGGGGTCTAAGTTGACCCAAATTTGGATCACACTAGTTTTACCATAAGAGACACTCAATCACTCATAAAAGCAGTGCTTCAAACACAATGCAAACAAAACACACTGGTTTATTTTCTCCTTTTTTTGAATTCTTCATTTTTCTGTTTTTTTTTTCAGTAATAATTATAATTCATAAATGCAGGAAGTAAAAGCCTTTCCATACTCTTACCTCCACAAAACAGCTCTTATTATAATTGCCACAAAGCTGCCTAGACCTTCATCCATAAAGAACATATGTATATGTATGCATGCATAACCTGGTTAAAAATTCTAATTCTTTTCGGGTCTCATTTTATCTAACATCTTCTTAACATCTGACACAATTGATTCTTCTCTTTTCTTGCCACACTCCTCTTATTCAATGGAATTAGTCTTAAACTATTAAACTCCTTCTTTACTTTAGTCCCATATTTCAAACACTGACCAAAATCTGCCAGTGCTACCACCTGACTATTCCTCTTACGTACCATATCCCAAGAGATTAGTTTAGGCAGTCACGTTATCTCAGCCAGACAGCTTCATTGAAATTCTCACTGGTCTCCCTGCTTCTGCTCTTGTCCCTAATATATATTTCATACTGCCACGAACACAATATTTTTCCAATGAAATATGATCATGTCACTTCTCCAGTTGAAGTGCTCCTATGACTTCCTCATACCTACAGGATGAAGTTCATACTTCCCAACACAAAATGTCAGATCATATGTGATCCAGCCCCCATCTAACTTGTCAACGTTAGCTTTCACCAAGCCACCCTCTCATTAATCATGATCTAGCAAAATGAAACTGTAGTTCTTTGAACTTGCTCCTTCTACCTGGACTGCCACAATCATATCCTCCCCTAGCTCTACAGCCTGTGCAAGACAACTTACCATTCTTTTCTTTTTATTATTATGTTATGTTAGTCACCATACATTACATCATTAGTTTTTGATATAGTGTTCCATGATTCATTGTTTGCATATAACACCCAGTGCTCCATGCAATACGTGCCCTCCTTAAAACCCATCATGGGCTAACCCATCCCCCCACCCCCCTCCCCTCTAAAACTGTGAGTTTGTTTCTCAGAGTCCATAGTCTCTCGTGATTCATCTCCCCCCACCCAACTTCCCCCCTTTCATTTTTTCCTTCCTCCTATCTTCTCTTCTTTTTTTAACATATAACATATTATTTGTTTCAGAGGTACAGGTCTGTGATTCATCAGTCTTATACAATTCACAGTACTCACCATAGCACATACCCTTCCAAATGTCCATCACCCAGCCACCCATTCCTCCCACCCCACACCACTCCAACAACCCTCACATTCTTTCCTGAGATTAAGAGTGTCTTATGGTTTGTCTCCTTCTCTGGTTTCATCTTCTTTCATTTTTTCCTCCTTCCCCTATGATCCTGTCTTGTTTCTCAAATTCCTTATATCAGTGAGATCATATGATACTTGTGTTCCTCTGATTGACTTATTTCACTTAGCATAATACCCTCTCATTCCATCCACATTGTTGCAAATGGCAAGATGTCGTTTTTTGTGATGGCTGCATAATATTCCATTGTATATATATACCACCTCTTCTTTATCCATTCATCTGTTGATGGACATCTTGGCTCTTTCCATAGTTTGGCTATTGTGGACATTGCTGCTATAAACATTGGGATGCACATACCCCTTCGCATCACTACATTTGTATCTTTGGGATAAATACCCAGTAGTGCAATTGCTGGGTCGTAGGGTAGCTCTGTTTTCAACTTTTTGAGGAAACTCCATACTGTTTTCCAGAGTGGCTGCACCAGCTTGCATTCCACCAACCATGTAGGAGGGCTCCCCTTTCTCTGCATCTTCGCCAACATCTGTCGTTTCCTGACTTGTTAATTTTAGCTATTCTGACTGCTGTGAGGTGGTATCTCATTGAGGTTTTGATTTGGATTTCCCTGATGCCGAGCGATGTTGAGCACTTTTTCGTGTGTCTGTTGGCCATTTGGATGTCTTCTTTGCAGAAATGTCTGTTCATGTCTTCTGCCCATTTCTTGATTGGATTCTTTGTTCTTTGGGTGTTGAGTTTGATAAGTTCT
>NW_027728686.1:0-314 GCF_054177405.1 Leptonychotes weddellii | reverse complement strand
TACATCACAACCTTTACTAAACTAATACTCTACAGTTTTTTTTGCTTTTAGTACTTTTGCTTTTATTTATTTATTTATTTATTTATTTATTTATTTTTAAAGATTTTATTTATTTTTTTGACAGAGACATAGCGAGAGCAGGAACACAAGCAGGGGGAGTGGGAGAGGGAGAAGCAGGCTTCCCGAAGAGCAGGGAGCCCGATGTGGGACTCGATCCCAGGACCCTGGGATCATGACCTGAGCCGAAGGCAGACGCTTAACGACTGAGCCACCCAGGCGCCCCTATTTATTTTTTTTTAAGTAGTCTCCACGCC
>NW_027728685.1:0-314 GCF_054177405.1 Leptonychotes weddellii | reverse complement strand
TTGTTTTTATTTTATTTCTTTTTCTTTACTTATTTTATCTTTGGAGGGAAAGGAGGTTGGTTAACTGCTTTCTCTGGCCATTATGAAAGGTATATTTAAAAAAGCCTGAAGACTAGTGATAAGAAGCTAGTGATTCTGAATTCTAACAGTAGAAAATTCTGAGAAACTCAGCTTTCCCTCATCCTACTTCAGCATTATTTTTTCTCTACTGCAACCTTATTTCATTGCAGTCAATGCACAATGAAGTCTTTAGTAATAAAATCTTACCATTTCATGAAAATAATGTGTTGTATGGGATAAGTCTATTAGAAAAT
>NW_027728684.1:0-314 GCF_054177405.1 Leptonychotes weddellii | reverse complement strand
GAGTGGCAGGAAATAAGTGGGGGAGAAGAATGTTTCTGTCTCTTCCTACATTGACTGTACTTATTCCGTTGGTCTCTTTAGCCGGACTGTTCTACTCAGCCTCCGTGGAAGAAAACTTCCCACAGGGCTGCACTAACACAACCAGCCTGTGCTTTTATAGTCTGCTCCTGCCCATTACCATACCAGTTTATGTGTTCTTTCACCTTTGGACTTGGATGGGTATTAAACTCTTCAGGCATAATTAATACAACCAGAGCCAAGAGGATACATATGTCGTGTCTATCTCTGAAAGCTCAACTACATGGAAATACTGG
>NW_027728683.1:0-314 GCF_054177405.1 Leptonychotes weddellii | reverse complement strand
TGTACATGAAAAGTTGCTCCACATTACTTATGATCAGGGAAATGTAAATCAAAACTACAACGAAAGATCACCTCACACCTGTCAGAATAGAAAAATCAACAGTACAAGGAACAATAGGTATTGGTAAGGATGTGGAGAAAGGGGAACCCTCTTACACTGCTGGTGAGAATGCAAACTGGTACAGCCACTCTGGAAAACATTATAGAGGTTTCTCAAAAAGTTAAAAATAGAACTACCGTGGGAAGGAGGAGCAAGATGGCAGAGGAATAGGAGACCTAAATTTCCTCTGGTCCCAGGAATTCAGCTAGATAGGT
>NW_027728682.1:0-314 GCF_054177405.1 Leptonychotes weddellii | reverse complement strand
TGTTGACTGGTTGCACCACTTTTGATTACTATCTGATTATTCTATCAGTGCTATCAGATGAAACTGTTCCTGGTATGCAGTAGTTACCATTTCTCTCCTCATAAAATACCAACAGTTTTATGGTTCGAATACCAGTTGTTCTGTTGGGATTTTATGAGCAAGTACTTGTAAAACAGTGACTGCTTCTGGCCCAGTTAAAGACTGCATTAGTTAGGGGCGCCTGGGTGGCTCACTTGTTAGGCGTCTGGCTTCGGCTCAGGTCATGATCCCAGGGTCCTGGGATCGAGCCCGGCATCAGGCTCCCTGCTCAGTGG
>NW_027728681.1:0-314 GCF_054177405.1 Leptonychotes weddellii | reverse complement strand
CACCAGCATCACCAGCATCACCAGCACCATTAGGCAAAGCCTAGTTGTTAAGCCGGCACGGATGGCTCCATCCCCAAAGCCACCGTCCTTCTCCGGTCGCCGTTGTCGTTAACCAAGAGTACTGAACGGCCTCCCTGCCTCTTGTCTCACTACCTCCAAAACCCCTGCTCCTGCTCAAAGTTCTTCCGTGACTCCCGCCACCCATAGAATAAATTCCGAGCCCTTTCATCTGGTGCTGGGGTCCTTGCCACTCAAACCCCTTCCCACTTTGTCACCCACACCCTACAGTCCCAGTCGCATCAAATGGTTTTCCT
>NW_027728680.1:0-314 GCF_054177405.1 Leptonychotes weddellii | reverse complement strand
ATATATAAAAATGTAAAAGAGATATGTAGAAATAGATATGTAAAAATATGTAACTTTGTACTTAAAATTTGTGTACTTTATATGTGTAAATAAATACATATATTTACATATACATATTTTTATGTGAACATAAATATATATACTCACTTTTAGCAGTATCTGGTATATAGTAAACACTCAAATGTTAGCTGTTTTTGTTTTTATGAGTAAAGAATGAGTAACATTGTCTTATTGAATAGATAAAAGAGGTAAAGCTTGACCATATATATTCAAGCTCTCTCCCGAGCTTACAGAACTGACAAGGGGGAGGAGCT
>NW_027728679.1:0-314 GCF_054177405.1 Leptonychotes weddellii | reverse complement strand
TTTGTACCCTGGCTCTGCCACTTTCTAGTCCTGGGACCTCAGGAAAAGCTCCATGACTCCATTTTCTCACCTGTAAAATGGAACTATAGAACTAAATTTAGATAAGTATACATCTTTTTTTTTTTAAGATTTTATTTATTTAGGGGCACCTGGGTGGCTCAGTTGGTTAAGCGACTGCCTTCGGCTCAGGTCATGATCCCGGAGTCCCTGGATCGAGTCCCGCGTTGGGCTCCCTGCTCTGCGGGGAGTCTGCTTCTCCCTCTGACCCTCCCCCCTCTCATGTGCTCTCTCTCATTCTCTCTCTCTCAAATAAA
>NW_027728678.1:0-314 GCF_054177405.1 Leptonychotes weddellii | reverse complement strand
TGTATATATATACCACATCTTCTTTATCCATTCATCTGTCGATGGACATCTTGGCTCTTTCCACAGTTTGGCTATTGTGGACATTGTATGTGCTGTATTTCTGCTATTGATGAGAAACCTGTGATAGCATCACATCCGTGTTGAGCAACTTGAAGAGACACAGAGAGAGATGGTGAGTCTCAGATGTAAGACAGACCGTTTTAATTCACACATAAGAAAATTAACTGTTGGGGCACCTGGGTGGCTCAGCTGGTTAAGCATCAGACTCTTGATTTTGGCTCAGGTCAGGATCTCTGGGTCCTGAAATTGGGCCC
>NW_027728677.1:0-314 GCF_054177405.1 Leptonychotes weddellii | reverse complement strand
TTTTTTTTTTTTAAAGATTTTTATTTATTTATTAGAGAGAGTACAAGTAGGCAGAGAGGCAGGCAGAGGGAGAGGGAGAAGCAGGCTCCCTACTGAGCAGGGAGCCCGATGCGGGACTCGATCCCAGGACCCTGGGATCATGACCTGAGCCGAAGGCAGCTGCTTAACCGACTGAGCCACCCAGGTGCCCCGATACGGTTTTTTTAAAAAAATTAAATAGTGACTCAAGGTCTAGAGGGGAAATATAAAGGAGAACTGAGAAGTGAGCATATGTGTCAGACAAAGCAGATATATGTATATGTATATGTGTGTGT
>NW_027728676.1:0-5057 GCF_054177405.1 Leptonychotes weddellii | reverse complement strand
GGACGATAAAGTCAGAACAAAGGTGGGATCTCGGGGAGTGTGGAGGGCTCAGAGGAGATGTGACTAGGAGAGTCTGAGAGAGCCGTGGTGTGTGTGTGAGTGTACGTGTGTGTGCGCATGCATGTGCGTGTGTGCATGTGTGTGTCTGTGTGTGTGCATTTGCGTGTGTGTGCGCGCATGCGTGCGCGTGTGTGTCTGTGTGTGCACGTGTGTACATGTGTGTGCACATGCATGTGTGTGCGTGCATGTGTGTGAGTCTGTGTGCGCATGCATGTGCGCATGCGCATGTGTGTTTCTGTGTGTGCATGTGTGTGTCTCTGTGTGCGTGTGTATGTGTGTGCACATGCATGTGTGTGCATGCATGTGTGCCTGTGTGTGCATGTGCATATGTGTCTGTGTCTGTGTGCATGCATGTGCATGTGTGCGCGTGTATGTGTGCACGTGTATGTGTATGTGCATGTGTGTGCGTGTGCATGCGTGTGTATGTGTGCGCGTGTCTGTGTGCATGTGTGTCTGTGTGTGTGCGCATGCATGTGCGCATGTGCATGTGCGTGTTTCTGTGTGTGCATGTGTGCGTGTGTGTGCACGTGCATGTGCGTGCGTGCATGTGTGTGTGCTTGTGTCTGTGTGTCTGTGTGTGCACATGCATGTGCGCATGTGCATGTGTGTGTCTGTGTGTGCATGTGTGTACGTGTGTGTGCACATGCATGTGTGTTCGCATAGATGCTGAGCGGCAGACCCAGGGTTTGGTCCCGGGCACAGCGGCCGCGGAGTCACCCTCTGAATCGCCCTGCGATCCTGCCTCCTCCTGGCTGGTCCACCGCCCCCTGGAGTGCAGACAAAACGCCCGGGGACACGATGGGCCCCTCTGTGGCCCCCCCACAGAAATGAGCGGCTGTAACAGCAGTTACATTTCTTGCTCACTGAATAATGTGGCTGAGGTACTTTGGGCTCCAAATGCAAATGACCAGATAACCCCAGGAAGAAAGCAGGGGCTCCTGACACTTCCCCCCTACCCGAGTCCTCCCTCCCTCCCCTGCCCCGGAGCTCCTCTCCTCCTCTGTCCCCTCTTTTCTGCCTCTTATTCCCCTCCTCTGTCCCCTCTTTTCTGCCTCTTATTCCCCAATCTCACGGTTACCATTGTTGGGTGGCCATTAGGACTCTCTCTTTATAAGCCAATTAATCCTCACCACAAGCTTCTGACATCAGAATTACGACCATCCCCATTTTACAGAAGGGAAAGCTGAGGCTCACGGAAACAAAGGAAGCCACCCAAACGTGTTGGAGTCAAAAGCCAAGGTGGCGCTCAGACCCCAAACGGTCCTGTCCAGATTCCCGCCATGAGCGCTCCCTGCCCTCCGCTTTTCCTTCTTCTCCTCCCTCCCTTTCATTATTTCCCTTCACTCTGGATGAATGTGAATATTCTTATTCTTTAATAAGGGAAGATGAAGCTTGGTTAGGAGAAGAACAGACGAGGAGAAGAAGGAGGGAGCTAAAAATCACTTCTCCTTGTTAGCTGATTACCAGATTCTTCTGGGTGCCCTGCAGCTGCCGCTCCCCATAAAGGCAGCTCCGCATGGCACCATGGCAAGAAGGCTTGAACAATAATGATGCAAAAACTATTTATTCTTGTCTGTCAGTGCAGACACGACCCTCCCCCTGCGTCTGTGCATAATTAAAGGTGCAGTGCAGGGAGGAAGCCCCTCTCAGCAGAAGCCAATGCCTGGAAAACAGCAGTCTTCTCGTGTCCGCCATCGTCGCTCCCCGAGGACCTAGCCACTGTCCCCAGTGTGTCCCTGCAGAGCTCGGTTGTCTGCCCCATCCCTGGAATAGGAGAGGGGTCTGGGCTCTTGCTGGAGGTGCGTCTTGCCTTTGCGGCCACACTGACCCCTGCTGGGGTGCCTGTCTGCCACCTTCCTCTGGGACCCCGACCCCCTCCATGGTCCGTCCGTGAGGCCTGGGAGGCGGGAGCTGCCCTGGTTCCAGGCACCGAGGTGGCCCACAGCCCCAGCCATAGAGATGGGCTCCGGAGTGGCTAATGCCCCAAACCAGGCCCATGAGCGCTTCTGGGAATTCTCCCACGGCTGGGCTCTCGGCCGTCCGAGCAGGAGCCTGTCGGTGTTCTCCAGCTGGCCTGCAGGAATCAGCTCACACTCCTCCGTGCTCAAGGGCGTGCGCTGTGGACACCTGTCCAGACCAGCTTTCTCCATGGCAGCACCTACCGAGATGGGTTCTTACCTGCTCCGTGTGGGGCGTGAGGAGCAAAAGTGCGCTGGGGGGCCACAGACACCCCGGGGGCCCCTGTGGGACCGGCCGCAGCCAGGGGCTGGTGCTCAGAACCCATGCACGGGCAGCTGCTGTGACTGGTCCCCTGACGGCGACTGGCACCATGGGTCACCCTCTCAGGGACTTCCTACGTCACTCGGTTCTATGTCGTGTTTTAAATGCAAGAGGCAGCACATCAGATCCACGCTGTGACCCCCTAACGGGTCACAACACGCTGTTTGAAGATGCTGGGACAGATCCTGGGTCAACACAGGCCCAGACAGCCAGCAGTCCCGGACGACGGGGGGGTGACGATGCCGTCACGGGAGCAAAGGAATCCTGCAACTGAGAAAGTAGATGCATACAGGTTTTGCTTCTTCCCTTTTAAATTTTTTTAATTTTATTTTTTTAAAGGTTTTATTTATTTGAGAGAGAGAGCGCACACACACAGAGGCAGAAGGAGAAGCAGGGAGCCCGATGCGGGGCTTGGTCCCAGGACCCTGAGATCGTGATCTAAGCCGAAGGCAGATGCTTAACCGACTGAGCCACCCAGGTGTCCCTTGCTTCCCTTTTTCAAAGGGAGAGATTTCTTCTCTAAAATGATTGTATCCTTCAGACCCTTCTGTAGTGAGAGACCCATGACCATCTTCCAAGCAAGGGACGTCCAGGTCTGGCCCGGCCGGAGTCCTTACCCTGCCAGGCTGCTCCTCGGATTCCTCACGCAGGATCATTTGGGCTGAATTTCTCAGTCTCTATCACAGCCAGGCGGGGAATAATTGCAGATTTTGGAAACAACCAAACTTGAGCACATCAATTTGGAAAATAAAAGAAAAAAAAATATGCCAAATGGTTAACCATTTCCAATGCACGAGCACATCCATCAGCCCATTCGAATTCTTCCGGAAATTTCAGGGAAGTGGGGTTGACCCTCTCCCTCACTTATTAAATCGTCCCTAGAGCCTAGTTGCATCACCTGCCACTCTCTGGAGAGGCGGCTTCCAAGGAGAAGGCAGGACCACCCTCAAAATACCCACCATGAAGCACAGATCTCTCAGGGAAGCAGCTAGCTTTATAGGTTGACAAATGACGTTGAATTAAATACAATTCATCTTTCTCTATTTTGGATTATAGAATAAATATATGTTCAATATGAAGAATTTGGAGAGATTAAAAAGAAAAAAAACACCCACACTCCAGCCACTTGTCACTTTTATTATCTTTTTCCTTTCCGATGTTTCTCTGTGTATCTTTACTGATACTCCTATTCAATATCACTTTATAGATAGGTATTCAAGTGGGGCACATGACGAGAATTTATCTCTTTCTGTTTGACCACAAGGGAGACATCGATCCACACACGATGACTTAAACCAGAGGTTCGTGTGCTCGTGGGGAGCGGGGAGGTGCACAGGCCGAGGGTTTGTCAGGAACCAGGCCCTCTCCTTCCTTCTATATGACCAGAGTGTTGGTTTTCTTCCTCACTCATCCTTGACTCACTCATACTTTCTGAATGGCTATCTTTACTGTTTTCTTTCAGTGAAATTTCACAAAGTTTTAACAAAAAGTAGATTTACATCAGATGCACATTTAGCTTGCATGAATTTGACTCTATCCTCTCTACTAAGAGGGAGAGAGAGAGAGAAAAGACCATTTAAATAATGAAGGTCCTCTCTTTTGAGCCCAGGGCGAGGGTGGGAGGGGGGACTCTCCTGGCCCCTCTGGAGATCCCCGCCTGATCTCCAGAGAGCCTTTCATAAATTAATATCCCACCACCTCTGCTCTTTACACTGGATTTAGGCAGCAACGGAAAGGGTTTGGCCCGCGGGCTGGAGTTGGCAACTCCTACTATACACAATTGACGGCTTTTGCCTTAACAGGGAGGCTGCTTACCCTTGACCATTCCCCTTTCTACGGAGGGGATGTGAAGGTCCCTCTCAGGCCCCACATGCGAGGAGGGCTGGGAGCTAACGGGCACTTTGTTCCCTGCCCCTCACTGACTCCTGTCCACCGAGAGAGAGTGACTTTTCTGATGGCTGAGGCCGACCATAGGAACAGAGCCATGGAGCTCAGCCCTGGCCCACTCTTCTTCAGAGCCCCGTGCCCTCCCCTTCTGCCTGCTGCATCCCAGGTAGTGTGGTTCCTACAGGAGGAAAGGGGAGAACCTGAGTCTGGCCTCAGGTCAAGTGCATCCTTCCAGTAACAGAGCACAGAGATTTTTCTCCGTCTGTTCCTGTATCTACCTCTCAATTGATTCTGAATGGGGAGGGTGAGCGGGTGTCTTCCATTGTCCCTGCCGGTCCTCCCTGCTCTGTGCCCAAGGAAGGTGCATCGATGGGTTCCCTGCCCTCTGCATGCAGCGGGTCTGGCTGTGGGAATGAGAGATGGTAGCAGGCCCCGCATTACCCCTCCCGGCTAGGTCTTCCTGGCTGGGCCGCATCTGCCTACCATGCCACCTATCTCATGGCCTTATATCTGTGTGACCAGGGAAAAAAGATAGGATGAATTGTGTCCCTCCCCATCCCCTAACCCTGCCTTCAGATCCTCTGGTGGGTTGAATTATGCCCCCCAAACCGTATGCCCCCCTGAAACCTCAGAACATGGCCTTATTTGGAAACAGGGTCTTTGCAGATATAATTAAGGGAAGGGTGGGGATGAACTCATAGTGGCTTGGGGTGGGCCCTAAACCCTGGGAAAGTGTCCTTATCAGAGACAGAACAGGACACACAGGGGAGGAGACCCCATGAAGACAGAGGGAGAGACTGGAGAGATGTGTCTATGACCAAGGAACCCTC
>NW_027728675.1:0-314 GCF_054177405.1 Leptonychotes weddellii | reverse complement strand
CCAGAAAAGCAGTTGCAGTTTGGGCATGGAGCCTAGAGTTTATTGAGATGCACAGGGAAAAGCTTCAACAAGGTTATCTGCCATCTGACACGACTCAGTCCCCTACTCCCCTACTCCTCCATTCTGTCCCGGAAAAGCAGTCACAGGGAAGCTTGAATCTATTGTGGCAGACAACGGAAAGCGGCAGCCAGGTTATCTGTAGTCTGCCCGTATCTCTTTTCTCTGCTCAGTTCTGTAGTGGTTGAAGCCTATTTTGGCTCACAGGGAAAAGCTGCTACAAGGCTATCTGTCCTTTGCACACACCTCTGTCCCTG
>NW_027728674.1:0-314 GCF_054177405.1 Leptonychotes weddellii | reverse complement strand
AGGAATCAGGCAGATGGAGGTCAAACATCAGCTTTATTGCTGGTGTACCAAGCTGGAAATGGTGTCTTAGATCTGCACCCATGTTTGCCAGGTGGGCTTCTGGATCTTCCACCCAAGCTCTGACCCTGAGATGACTCACTTCTGGCCAGAGGGAAATGCCTGTGGGGACAGTGTTGAGAGATGGGGGAAGAGAGATGAATGGGGCCAAGCCACGTCCAGCCTGGAAGGCCAAGGACAGGGCTTTGGACTTTACCCTGAGAAGGTAGAAGCCGCCGAAGGGATTTGAGCTGGAAATTACCATTGCCTGTTGCATT
>NW_027728673.1:0-314 GCF_054177405.1 Leptonychotes weddellii | reverse complement strand
GGTTAAGCATCTGACTTCGGCTCACAATCCTGGGATTGAGCCCTGTGTCTGGCTCCATGCTCAGCATGGAGTCTGCTTGTCCATCTCCCTTTCCCTCTCCCCCTCCCCCTCCCCCTGCTCTCTCTCTCTCAAATAAATAAAATTTTTAAAAATTGTATACAAATTTTACAGGGCCCCTGGGTGGCTCAGATGGTTAAGCATCTGCCTTTAGCTCAGGTCATGATCCCAGAGTCCTGGGATCGAGCCCCGCATCGGGCTCCCTGCTTGGCGGGAAGCCTGCTTTCCCCTCTCACTCTGCCTGCTGCTTCCCCTGC
>NW_027728672.1:0-314 GCF_054177405.1 Leptonychotes weddellii | reverse complement strand
GGTTTGGTGGGATTGGGTAGTAAAGTCTGGTTTCCTTGTAATATGCCTGCTGGTATGAAAGGGGTGCAGGAGGAACACATAAGCCTGTCCTGCTAACTGTTGGAGGCTCTCAGTATTTATGAAAAGAACCTGACATTTGCTGAATCGCCAAGTGGGCTTAGGTCTGTTTGCAACATCTTTCATGCCTGTAATCATTTTACATTTATAGTGTATCTCATAGGTCTGTTATTTAAAATTCACAGTGGGTTTAATCCCTGCTCTTCTGTAGTGTCTACTCTGTTTTGTCCATGGTCAGTTTTTTTTTCCTGGGTGCT
>NW_027728671.1:0-314 GCF_054177405.1 Leptonychotes weddellii | reverse complement strand
CTCAAATGGAACATTAGCAAAATTAAACTGATAGTGAATATTCTTTTCTTTTTTCCTGTAATTTTTCCCAAGGTTCCAGGGATCGAAAAACTATTCTCACCTATTACACATTGTGTCTGACTCTCTGTGTATTACTTGCTGAATGGTCGATTTCACAGGTTGTTCTGTTCGTCAATGGCATGTCTTCCGGAACCTGAATCTGCGTTAGCACCTGGTGCAGAGGATCTATTCCTTGTTCTATGTCATGGTGATTGAGCATGGATAAACTTACCAAAGTAGTTAGCATCCCCAAGGCCACAGCAAATATGGCACAT
>NW_027728670.1:0-314 GCF_054177405.1 Leptonychotes weddellii | reverse complement strand
TTTCACTTGATTCCCTCTGCCAAGACCCCATCTCCACAGAAGGTCCCATTTTGAGGTAAGGGGGGTTAGGACTTCAACATATGAAGTAGGACGGTGGGGGAAACACAATACAACCCACCCACCACTGCCCGTCAGGAAGGGTGCATGGACCCCTGATCAGTGAGCTCTGCTGGCAGGACAGTGGGGAGAGACATGACATTGGGGGGCCACGCCCTGCCCTAGGTCCCCAGCTCCCTGTCACTGCACCTGCCATTGAATGACTGAAGCTTTCCAAGGATCCAGTTATGGGCTTTCCCTCAGTGACCCGGCAGAAG
>NW_027728669.1:0-314 GCF_054177405.1 Leptonychotes weddellii | reverse complement strand
TGCCATTGTTGGTTTTCTTTATGGTTAAGAGGTAAGAAAATTTGATAGGATTTTAAACTCAAGCAAAAGCTATAAAAGTAAGACCAATGCCCTAATACCATTGTGGAAACGGAGAAGCTTTTATACCAGCTTTCTTAGTTTTAAAAGGAAGAGGCATCATTGCAGTTCTATTTCTGTTACATCCTTTCCCTCAGATATTGTCATCTTTTTTTTATTATTATTAAAAAAAAAAAAAAAACTTCGCAAAAGTTGCTTCCCAAAAGACTCCACACTATCTCTTCTTTCCCCATGCCGAGACTTGGGAGTAGAACCTT
>NW_027728668.1:0-314 GCF_054177405.1 Leptonychotes weddellii | reverse complement strand
TTTTAAAGATTTTATTTATATGACAGAGAGAGACACAGAGAGGGAACACAAGCAGGGGGAGTGGGAGAGGGAGAAGCAGGCTTCCCGCAGAGCAGGGAGCCCGATGTGGGGCTCGATCCCAGGACGCCGGGACCATGACCTGAGCCGAAGGCAGACGCCCAACGACTGAGCCACCCAGGTGCCCCAGGCATATCCCATTTCTTATTAGCACTTTGCCTAGGGGAAGGCGCCATGAAACCAATAGCTAATGTCAAAGAAGGAGGCTGCTTTATGTTTTTACTTTCAAGTTTTATTTAAGAGTTGAGTTTCATGAG
>NW_027728667.1:0-314 GCF_054177405.1 Leptonychotes weddellii | reverse complement strand
TAGATAGGTAAGGAGCTATAATTATTCTCATTTTCGAGATGACACAAATGAAACTGAGAGATTTTACATAACTTTCTCATGGTTTCATACCTAGTGAGTAGGGTATGAGTCTGGTGACCATCCTTACCCTTTTCAAAGACCCTTTCCCTTTATCCATTCATCTGTTGAAGGGCATCTCGGTTCTTTCTACAGTTTGGCTATTGTGGACATTCCTGCTATAAACATTGGGGTGCATTGGCCCTTCTTTTCACTACATGTGTCTTTGGGGTAAATACCCAGTAGTGCAATTGCTGGGTCATAGGGTAGGTCTATTT
>NW_027728666.1:0-314 GCF_054177405.1 Leptonychotes weddellii | reverse complement strand
ATCATGACCTGAGCCGAAGGCAGACGCTTAACCATCTGAGCCACCCAGGCGCCCACTGATTTGTTTTTCTGTATCCTCTAATCTGCTGCTGATTCTCTCGTGTATTTTTTTAAACACTTATTTATTTTAGATAGAGGACAAGTTGGGGGCAGGAGCAGAGGGAGAGAGCAAGTGAGAGAAGCAGACTACTCATTGAGTGTGAATCCCAATGCAGGGCTTGATCCCATGACCCTGAGATTGTGACCTGAGCCAAGAGTTGGATGCTTAACAAACTGAGCCACCACTGTCTCTAGTGTATTTTTCATTTCAGTTAT
>NW_027728665.1:0-5058 GCF_054177405.1 Leptonychotes weddellii | reverse complement strand
CTTTTATTTCTCCAGAAAGGGTTTCTCTAATATCTTCCATGCTTTTTTCAAGCCCAGCTAGTATCTTTAAAATTGTCATTCTGAACTCTAGTTCCAACATCTTACTAATGTCCGTATTGATTAGGTCCCTCGCATTCGGTACTGCCTCTTGTTCTTTTTTTTTTTTTTGAGGTGATTTTTTCCATCTTGTTTTTTTGTCCAGATGAGAACAGATGAATGAGAGAACAAAATGCTAATAGGGTACCATGACCCCCAGAAAATATACACTAAACAAACCAGAAGACACCTGAAACCAGGGGAAAAGAAAGTGAAATAAAGAAAAAAGAAAAAAAAAAGAGAAAGAAAGATAAATACAAACAAACAAAAAAAACCAAAAAAGAGAATATGATCAAATATGATCAGGCTGGTGCATAGATCAGTGCCGCACAGTAGATTTTGGGCATATTTTGGTCTGTTAGAAGAAAGTGCCTCCTAAAATTTTAAAGAAAGATAAACTTATATATGTACAAAAATAAGGGTAAATATGATGAAGGGATTGAATATGACTGTAAAGATGAAAATTATAAAAGATTTTATAAAAGGAATTTATAAGAAGTTGGTTGAAAAAAGAAAGAAGAGGATTAAAAAAAAAAAAGGGGAGAGAATGTGATCAGGCAGGAGACTAGAACAAAGCCATGGATCACGGTTTATGGCAACCCCAAGCTCAGAGCCCACTCCTCGGCTCCGTCTTTGCAGCCAGCTTCCCACTCTGATACTTGGGAGCTCTGGTGCACTCAGGTACCCCCGGTCTTTCTGTGACCCTGTGGGTCCTGAGACCACACTGCCCTAGCGAGATTTCCACCCCTTGTTTAGCCACTGGAGGTCCCTCAGCGGAGCTGACTTCTAAAAGTTCCGATTTTGTGCTCCTCTGCTCTATCACTTGCCAGTAGTGGCGGACAGAGGCCCCCTCCCCCACCACCTATCCTCCCAAAATTCACCTCAGATTCACTTCTCTGCACGTCCCTCCTTCCAGAAAGTGGTCGCTTTTCTGTTCAGAGAGTTGCTGTTATTCTTTTCTTTGATCTCCTGTTGAGTTCGTAGATGTTCAGAATGGTTTGATCCCTATCTAGATGAATTCCTGGGACCAGACAAAATTTATGTCTCCTTCTCCTCTGCCATTTTGCTCCTCTCTGATGTCTTTCTAATGGGAAAAAATGCAGGGTTGGGTCAGGAGACCAAGTGACTCTATCATTACTTCATTAGATGGCCCAGTCTAGGTTACTTGACTTCTTTCAGCTTAATTTTCCTTATTTTAAGCAAAAGGTTATTCATATTAAATCACTGTTTCCCAAAATGTATTACAAGGATCACCTGTCCCTTGGGCTTTTTAGTATGTGTTAAAATACAGAGAGACCATTTTTAAATAGCCAAATCAGTTTTAGGAAAAGCTGAGAATTAAATGCATTTAATGTTTTGTTTTTTAATTAGAGCATTTCTTGAAGTCTTTTCTAGGGTGATGGGACATGTGAATCTCCCAGGTGATTACCTTGTCAGCTCATTTGATAAAAGGATCCCCTGTTTTTAGATGATATCTAGGAACTATGTTGAGCAGAACACATGTCAGAAAGCACCAGATGAGATGATCTCTAAAGACCTTGAGAGCTCAACATCCTTTGAATCTTGATCATCTTGTCTGCACTTTAGCTCTAGGTACATTCATGAGCTGGAAAGGATGTTAATAGGCATAGCACTTTTGACAGTAATTTACTAAGTCTCCTTGATGAAGTCAAACATTTAATTAAATATTCATTAGTTTCAAACCTGAGCGTTGTTAACCATGGATTTATTTCAAGCATGTATTAAGGGACCTTCCCTTTTTACAATCTCTTTATAGTTTTGGATGTACACACTCACCCCCAAAGCTTAAATTATGAATCAAAAACCAAATGCCTTCTAGAACATCTTGCTTCCATTCATTCTTTCCTTGTTCCTACCTACTTCAGGTAGCCCTAAAGTAAACATTGTCAAGTTGAGACAGAATTAAACTCCATACAATAATAGCAAAATGTGTAGAAAGCAAAGACAGTATATTACTTTGGGAAGAGAAAGGACTTTGGAATGGAATAGCCTGGGGGTTCATCTCTTAGTTAACTTACTACCTGTGTATACTTTTGCATGCTTTATCCTTATCTCCAACCATTGTTGGTGTAAGCAGACTGTATACTTCCTGAGTATTATTAAAATTCATGAATTAAACATTGCTTTTCCATTTCCTGTAGCAGATCTAATGTTTCTTATGTGAACCTCCTCAAACTATTGGGTAGTATGATAGCATAAGCTCAGGTACTTAAACATACCTCAGTTTCTTCACTTTTCAACAATCTCCTTTCTTTAAAACAGTCACTTTCACTTTTGTGTAACAGTGCAGTCTTTTAGATGTCTGTCTCCCTCTTTTCCTCTTCAAGAATGGCATTGGGAATCTTTGAAAGGATTCTATATATACTACCCTTTACTTTCAAAGTTTGAACCAATTGAGAAATACAGCAAAGAAGTTAAACAAGATGACCAAAATACCACATTTCTTTGAATCCAGGGAAATGTACTGTTATTTTATATATTTTAGATAAAAGCACTGCTAATTAATATTTGACAATATGCTTTCTTATAATTTCTATTTTACTCTTATTGAGAGAAATTTAGACTTGGTTGTTCTATTTTTATTATGTATCAGTCTTATTCAAATATTAATAAAGAAAACAGGGGCACCTGGGTGGCTCAGTTGGTTAAGCATCAGCCTTCAGTTCAGGTCATGATCCCAGGGTTCTGGGATTAAGCTCCACGTTGGGCTCCCTGCTCAGTGGGGAGCCTGCTTCTCCCTCTCCCTGCTGCTCCCCCTGCTTGTGCTCTCTCTCTCTCTGTCAAATGAATAAATAAAATCCTTAAAAAGATAAAAGAAAGAAAGAGAAAGAGAGGAGAGAAGAAAGAAAGAAAGAAAGAAAGAGGAAGAAAGAAAGAGGAATAAAGAAAGAAGAGAGAAAGAAAGAAAGAAAGAAAAGAAAGAAAGAAAGAAAGAAAGAAAACCTGAACCAAATAAACTGGTGAAGGTTTCCATTGAGCTTCTCTGTATTGGGAGATTGATTTTTTTCACTTAGATGGGTCAGTTTCTGAGCTTTTTCTGTATAATATTGTCCATGTCATGTCAGAAGTCTTAGTGATATGGCATTCTTAAAATAGGCCCTTAGAAAAAAATCTGGAAGTCATTGGTGCTGGACTTCTAAGTTGGCTTTTCAATGATGTGGAACTAGCCTAATTTTCATTCCTGCTTTGAGAATGTCCCTAAACATATCTGATTTATTCCTCGCTGTTAGGTTCCTAAGACTTATAAATAATCTCCAGGATTTTCTGCAGTGTTTTTGATACCCATTCAGCAAGTTTTGACGCTGCACATTTGATATTAGTGAACTGTGTAGGCAGTGAATACTGTCACAACTGACACCTGGCCAACAGTAACCATTGTTTGTAAGATGCACCATAATTTCAGAAATGTTAAAATGCAGAAAGGATGTGAGTCTTAGAATCAGTGAAATATGGTATAGCCTTCACTAGTGATGAAGTAGATTTTTTAAGACTGTGATTAAAATCTATGAGCAAGTGATCTTTCTAATATTGAACAGAGATGGACTGACCTACTCACACAGAGGCTCTGGTCTGACTATGCATGCACCCAGTAAGTAGCTGCTGCCAGTAGAAAGAAGAAGGGGCTCTCCCTCACAAACCTGTTTCTTCTTTCAAACTAGTAAGCCAGTTAAGTCAAAATAGGTTTAAGTGAGGATGTGGCTAGAGTCCAGAATATTATAATATTCTACGTTGTATTTTCTGCATCCTCCTTGGATGCAGAGTGGCTTATCTGATCAGCTCTCTCAATGTGATGACACCCACTTCTGGAGTGGGAGCCTATAAAGACTCCCTGTTCCCTCGGGGGATCTTTATAGCTATAGTAGCATTCTGGTGTCCTCATACCAGGACATGCAAGGATTCCCATTTCTTCTGCACACCTCACTCCATACTTTGGGATTTGACTGAGCTGCCATAGCCCACCTGTCTAGACAAATTGTACGTTGCTGTTGCTTTATGTGTACCCCATGCCTTCTTGAAGACTCCACACACAGAACTTCTTCTAGAGACTTGAAGCTTAGAGGCTTGATGCTATAAGCTCCCCATGGATCTCTGTACCTCTGATATTCTCAGGTGTCATAGGACCCATACCTTTCTGGATGTTTCTATTACTCTCTGCTCCCCTGAGTTCCACACTGAGAGAGAGAAAGTGTGGAGACTTTCTCCACTCTAAAAGACTGCACTGTTACGCAAAAGTGAAAGTGGAGAAAGAGAGAGAAAGAGAGACTCACTCCTCTTTAGCCTTTTGTTATCTCTTTTTTCTTGCCTCTTCTCCCCCATGGTTAAAAGGAGTTGGAGTTCAAACTTTTCTTGCTTTCATGTTGGAATATCCCTCTTCCTTTGCATCCTCCTCTTTTCCAGGTGTTTAATGCCTAGGAGGCATGATTTAAGGTCAGGTAATAATATGATTTGTTGTTCAAATTAGGATAATTTTGAGTGTGAAAGGGGTCACTATTCATAAATACATTGGGCACATGGGCATAAACCAGGAATAAGCAGGCATGGTGGATATTGTGATATGCCATCCATATCCCATATCCCCATTCAGGGAGATGGACTCAGCTTCAGGGAGTCAACTTGTCCACTGTTATACCACTTCTTCAGAGCAACCAATGACCAATCGAGTGTGTGTGTGTGTGTGTGTGGGTGTGTGTGTTGGTAGGGAGGAAGTATAAATGCTTGTCCTCTTCAATTCGGGACAATTCTGTAGGTCATCTCAGCTTCAGAGTTCCCTATGAGATTGACTGGTGTTACACTGAGACTCACTACAACTCCCCCTTTCCTTCTGTCCAGTGCTATTTCTTTCCCTTCCCTTCCACAAATGTAAATCCCAGGGTACTGTCCAGTCAGCATCTTTCACTCTAATGTCCATCATCCATCTCCAAGGTTGCTGCTAACAGAAAC
>NW_027728664.1:0-314 GCF_054177405.1 Leptonychotes weddellii | reverse complement strand
TTAAATTTTTTAAAGATTTTATTTATTTATTTGAGAGCGAGAGAATGAGAGACAGAGAGCATGAGAGGGAGGAGGGTCAGAGGGAGAAGCAGACTCCCTGCCAAGCAGGGAGCCCGATGCGGGACTCGATCCCAGGACTCCAGGATCATGACCTGAGCCGAAGGCAGTCGCTTAACCAACTGAGCCACCCAGGCGCCCTCTCTATTTCTTTTAAAAATAACATTTCCTTTCTTCTCAGCCCTTCCCCATGCTTTGTCTCTTGGGCAGCTCCTAAGTGAAAAGCCCAACCCCCCTTCATTGGCCACTTAATAGAG
>NW_027728663.1:0-314 GCF_054177405.1 Leptonychotes weddellii | reverse complement strand
GAATGTAGATAACCAGGGCGCCTGGGTGGCTCAGTTGGTTAAGCGACTGCCTTCGGCTCAGGTCATGATCCTGGAGTCCCTGGATCGAGTCCCACATCGGGCTCCCTGCTCAGCAGGGAGTCTGCTTCTCCCTCTGACCCTCCCCCCTCTCATGTGCTCTCTCTCATTCTCTCTCTCTCAAATAAATAAATAAAATCTTAAAAAAAAAAAAAAAAAAGAATGTAGATAACCAACTAACCTACCAACTTAATACAAAGATGTCCCCCACCTTGTAACTTGGTTTCACTTTTGTCATAAGTGACCTTTAAGACTGG
>NW_027728662.1:0-314 GCF_054177405.1 Leptonychotes weddellii | reverse complement strand
TGTGTGTGTGTGTGTGCATGCACACAAATACATATCCATATTTTATTTATGCATATTTATACTTATACACCTCATAAATGAATACAAAATTATTTGCATTTATACATATATGCGTGTGTGTGTGTGTGTGTGTGTGTGTGTGTGATATTTCACATGGGGCCCTCAACAGAGCAAACACTCAATACACATATACACGTGATTTTTTCCCCTCAAGCTCTGGAGGATTTTAAAACCAGGTTAATTGATTTTTATGAGGTAGAGCTATAAAAATGTCCCCTATAAATAGAAAGACATTGAGAAGGGAGTGAATAGTA
>NW_027728661.1:0-314 GCF_054177405.1 Leptonychotes weddellii | reverse complement strand
GGTCTGATCTTAAATATCACCCCCTTAAAGATATACACATATATTTTATTTCTTACAATTGGAGGGACAAGGGCAATTTTGTCCCTCCATTTACCTTGGGGTAAAAAGGTCTGGAGACCTTTTTTATTGTTCTAACCAGGTAAGGGGGCAGCTACTGGCATCTGGGGGTAGAGGCCAGGGATATTGTTAAATATCCTATAATGCACAGGACAGTTTTACTCCTCCCCACCCCCCAAAAGAATTATCCAGCATGAAATGTCAGTATTACTGAAGTTGAAAAACCCAGATCTAGTTCCACCATTATCCTGAAAGCT
>NW_027728660.1:0-314 GCF_054177405.1 Leptonychotes weddellii | reverse complement strand
TCCAGTCAAGTACACCTTTTAGCAGCATCAATGTCTTAGCAAATCTCAGGTACAAAGGTTGACATGCAATAGGTCACCCATCTCCTCTCCTCCTTCAACCACTTACCTGTCACCCTTCTCTCCACTGTTTCATCTCTGTTTTTTACATCTCATATGCATTATAACTAATTCAAAACATTATTTAATTAAAAATACTGTGCATAGCTAAAATGCTTAATTGCTTTATTTAAATTTTTAAAAATCCGCAATTAGTAAATCTGTTGGAGAGTTTTGTACCTGTCATATATACCTACAAGTCAGTCAGTTTTTAGCTA
>NW_027728659.1:0-314 GCF_054177405.1 Leptonychotes weddellii | reverse complement strand
TTTTTAAACATATAATGTACCCTATCTACCCATCACAATATCATCTCTAACAGCAATCACAACAATTCACTTTAGTTATCTTGAGAAAAATGCGATGTCTTTGTTGTGTCTTCTAATGTAAAATAAGTGTAACACAGAAGCTTCCCCCCACCCAAAAAAATGTAAGGCAGCAGGAAATAGCATGTGAAAGAAGGTACAAAGGACCCAATTTAGAATTTTCTCTCTGCTGCCAAATTTGCCATATGACCTTCATCCCATCAATATATTGTTTTCTAGGATTCTCATCTATAAAATGCCTATAGGTGGGTCTCCCC
>NW_027728658.1:0-314 GCF_054177405.1 Leptonychotes weddellii | reverse complement strand
GCTTGTCCCTCTCCCTCTGTCCCTCCACCTGTTCATGCTCTCTCTCTCTTTCGAATAAATAAAATCTTAAAAAAAAAGAGAGAGAGAACATATACAACTCAGCACCCAAAAAAACCAAATAACCAAATTAAAAAGTGGGCAGAAGACATAAACAGACATTTCTCCGAAGAAGACATCCAGATACATGAAAAGATGCTCATCATCACTCGTCATCAGGGATATACAAATCAAAACTACAATGGGATATCACCTCACCTGTCAGAATGGCTAAAATAAAAAACACAAGAAACAACATGTGTTGGCAAGGATGTGGG
>NW_027728657.1:0-314 GCF_054177405.1 Leptonychotes weddellii | reverse complement strand
CAATCTGTAGCTTGGCCTTTTATATTTCTAAACACTGATTTTTTTTAACTTTGATGATGTCTAATGTATTTGTTTCCTTCCTATTGCTACTATGACAAATACCACAGATGCGTGGCATAACACAACATAGATATATTGTTTTAAAGTTTTAGAGTCGGGGCGCCTGGGTGGCTCAGTCGGTTAAGTGTCTGCCTTCGGCTCAGGTCACGATCCCAGGGCCTTGGGATGGAGACCCGTGTTGGGTTCCCTGCTGAGCGGGGAGTCTGCTTCTCCCTCTCCCTCTGCCCCTCTCTGACCGCTCATTTTCTCTCTTG
>NW_027728656.1:0-314 GCF_054177405.1 Leptonychotes weddellii | reverse complement strand
TGACATCCAATATGAAACTTTAAAAATGTCTCCACATGGGCGCCTGAGTGGCTCAGTGGTTAAGCATCTGCCTTCGGCTCAGGTCATGATCCCAGAGTGCTGGGATTGAGCCCCACATCGGGCTTCCTGCTCTGCGGAGAGCCTGCTTCTCCCTCTCCCACTCCCCCTGCTTGTGTTCCCAATCTCTCTCTCTCTCTCTCTCTCTCTGTGTCAAATAAAAAAAATCTTGAAAAAAAATAAAAAAATGTCTCCACAGAATTAGGAAGTATTATATAGCTACATTATTTCCAGACTAGAAACAATTCTTTTCGTTG
>NW_027728655.1:0-314 GCF_054177405.1 Leptonychotes weddellii | reverse complement strand
TGGGAGGGCGCCTGTAGAGGGCGGGGGAGCAGCTGCTCCTGGGGAGGGGTCCGGGGGGGGGGGTATGTGGGTCACCAGGGAGCCCATCGTTCATCTCTCATCACCCAGGGAAGCCCATGCTGTGAACACAGAAGAATGAGATCTCATCCCTGTCCCAAATGGGCCCCAGTCCCACCACGGAAACACAGAAAAGGAAGAAAATGGTCTGTCACAGCTGAGGCCCGGGGCTTGGCAGGAACACTGCCCAGGCTGAGATGCCAAGACTGTGCCACCCATATCTCCCTGCCCACAGGAAGCTGCGGTTGTGGGGGGCA
>NW_027728654.1:0-5058 GCF_054177405.1 Leptonychotes weddellii | reverse complement strand
CCACTCCAGCAACCCTCAGTTTGTTTCCTAAAATTAAGAATTCCTCATATCAGTGAGATCATATGATACATGTCTTTCTCTGATTGACTTATTTCGCTCAGCATAAGACCCTCTAGTTCCATCCACGTTGTTGCAAATGGCAAGATTTTGGGGGGTTTTATGGCTGCATAATATTCCATTGTATATATACACTACATCTTCTTTATCCATTCAGATTTCTGTTTCTTCCTTTTTTCCTTTGGTCTGTCTCTCCTCCCTCCCTCCCTCCTTCCCTTCTTCCCTCCCTCTCTCTTTCCCTTCCTTCCTTCTTTCTTTCCTTCTTTTTCTTTTTTTCCCCAGAATATTAGGACTTCATGTGCGTATTTAATGGGTTTCCTTTCAAATATATGAGAAGTGTGATTTTCAGGTGGTAGCCTTTGTAGACATTTGAGACATGCAGAAAAGACAAAAGTCAAAGGGTAGAGACTTGAGGCAGCAGGTGGGAGGACAGCCTGATTTAAGCAAGCTTCCAAGGTGCTTTGTTTTCAATCAATTGTGAGCAATTCTTCTTCATATTTCCTTCTTTCCTCTGTCTACTTTGAGAGAAAGAAACTTGGCCAATCAGTGGGGGTTTTTCCCCCCTTCCACTAACACTCAGTTATTTATCACACAGTTTCTTTGGTGAGAATAGGGATGTCATGGAAATTAAAGTTCCCTTTTTTCTCTCAACTCTTGCTTTGTGATTGCAGCACACTTTGTATTTGCAAAGCTGTTCATCAGAGACCCATGATGCAGATGTATGATTTCCACCTGCATCAGCCCTGATGAGCTGGGTTGTGCTCTGGAAACAACCCCAATTCTCACTGTCACAGTTTATTGCTTATGGTCCATACCCATCTTAGACTAGCAAGGTGAACTTCTTATCATAGGTACTCAGAGCAGGCCAACAGAAACTCAATCTTTTTTTTTTTTTAAAGATTTTATTTATTTGACAGAGAGAGACACAGTGAGAGAGGGAACACAAGCAGGGGGTTGGGAGACGGAGAAGCAGGCCTCCCGCTGAGCAGGGAGCCCAATGTGGGACTCGATCCCAGGACCCCAGGACCATGACCTGAGCTGTAGGAAGACGCTTAATGACTGAGCCACCCAGGCGCCCCAGAAACTCCATCTTATCACATGCTTTCATGACAGCAGAGGCAGGGAAAGATCTGAGGTCATAGCCATTGTGTCCACTAACCTCTATTGGTCAAAGTGAGTCATAGGGACAAATTTGATATTATTAGGGTGGGGAATTATAAATACTTTGCAGAGAGGGGCACAAAATATTTGTGAATAACCACACCATCCTCCATGATACCTTACAGGTGAGAAACCTAATCTCCGAGAGACTAGGACACTGGCACAGAGTCACCTCGGTGATTAGAAGGGGAGCTTATGTCTTCTGACCTCCGTGTTGGGTATCACTGACCCTAAGTACTTGACCTCTATTTGCAGACATTCCCCTTGCCTTCTGGAAGATACAGGAGACATTACTTATTTCTTGAGTATCACTTACATCTTGTAGATTATCAAACCTTTTCATTTCAATGTTAAAATCTTATATTTTCTTAACCTCTCCAAGTCACATAGGGGTCATGCGGGTATCTTGCTTCATGATGACTAGACAAGTGGCTCCAGAGTTATGTAACTGAGTAGGCAGCCATCTGGTCTAATTTCAGAGAGCTGAAAAGACTCCATAAATACTTGTCAACCCCTGCTCCTCAATGGCTGAAGCTCCCCTAATAGCTACTACTATTAATAACTCTCCTTAATTGAGGTACTTATGTGTCAGGAATTGTACTAAGTGCTTTACTTTTACAATCTCACTTAATCCTACAAAGTGAGGAACATCAGTGTTCCACTTATGAGACAAGGAGTTCACAGTCCTTGAACTTTACCCCAGTTGTACAGCGAGTGAACGATAAACAATGTTTTTTCTGATTGCCAAATCTATGCTTTTGACCTCCCATGCTTCATTCCTTCCTCGACAGGGAACAATACTTTATGTGCCACAATGACATAAAATTTCAATGCAGACACCTTTAGGAGGGGGACAGTGCCTTGGTATAGTACAAATGAAGCTCCTTTGAGGACAGTCCAGTTTTAAAAGGAGAAGGTTTAGGCAAAATTAGAGGAAGGCTAGAGGAGGCATGCCATTGGATGGGGGTAGGAAATGGGAAGTTCTCCGTATTAATTTCCTAACAGAGTAACAAAGTACTACAAACTGGGGGGCTTAAACAACAGACATTTCTTGTTTCACAGTTCTGGAGACCAGAAGTCCAAGATCAAGGTGTCTGTAGGGTTGGTTCCTTCTGAAGTCTGTGAGGAGGAATCTGTCCCAAGCCTCCTCCCTAACTGCCAGTAGCCTCAGGCATTCATTCCTTGGCTCGTAGATGGTGTTCTCACTGTGTCTCTTCATATTGTCTTCCCTCTGTGTGTGAATGTGTCCAGATTTCCCCTTTTTATTAAGACACTAGTCATATTGGATTAGGGACCCACTCTACTCCTAGTATGATCTCACTGAACTAATCACATCCACAGCAACTGCATTTCCAAATAAGGTCAGGTTCTGAGGTATGCCAGGGTTGGGGGGTAGGTTGTTAGGACGTCATCATCTTAAGGGAACACAGTTCAACCCATAACAATCTCCAGTGAGGGACACTCATACCTTTTTAATACTAGAATAGGTCACTGCTGCTAGGGATTCCCCACAGGCTGCCTGGGAAGGCAGGTGGCCAACCCAGGAGAAATGAGGGGTTGCTGGTGCCTGGTGAGGTAGATTCTGACCAGTAGGAGGTATGGAGTTGGAGGCCTCTGACTCCATGGTCTTGGAAGCAGCACAAGGCATCAAAGAATCACGTGGTTCCTGAAAGTTAGGCAAGTGTGTGCATCTGGAGAGTAAAACAAATATGCACAACAAGCTTCCCCAGAGTCCTCCCATCCTACCCCACCAGGCTGCACCTCCCTCTCTTGCTCTCCCTCCTTTGCTCCCCCAGGGTTACCCTCCTGCACAAGGCCACAGCTCATAAACTTTGCCTCGGGCTCTGTTTCCTGCAGGAACCCAGGATCAGAAGTCCACAGTGCAGGAGAAAAGGCACTTCTAATCTAGAACATTTTTCTGTTTTTTAATAGCCATTTAATATCTTTGTGAAAGCCCCCCCCCCCCGCCCACTGCCCCCAAAGCATGATCTCGCATTCCCAAAATAATCACTTTTACATTTTATTTTGGATAATTCATTGGGAGGAAAATTGAAGATGCAATATTTAGGCAACACATTTGTATTCATGGAAGTGCTTTTCTATGTTTCTCATATCCAGTAGGATATGTTTTCTGCTGAAAATCTTCTGTCATGCTCCCCAAAGGTGGCATTATCTTAAAGCTGCAGTGAGTAGAGATAAAGAACTGAAAAAAAATATTTTTGAGCTGATTTGCACACTTCCATTTTCTTCTCAAGCTTGGTCGCTCAGACGCCTTCCAGAAACCTCAGAGACTTAGGGACAGATCACCTAAGGAGAAATGTAGCTGATCCCTTTGGTATAAAGGGATTTCTTAGAGAAATGGGATGTGTCCAAACAATCGCAGGTATTTTCTCAGATGTTAACTTCATGAAAGTGTAATGCATGTCTAACTTTGATGCCCAGGTGCTGGGGATGGCGCTTAGCCATTCTCACTGACACAGGCTTATCGCTGATGAGTGTGAGGGAGGGAGGAGTGCAGGACTGGACCTGATTTCCGGAGGCCTCGGTCAGGCTCTACCTTTGCTGTAATGGGATGTGACCACGGCCAACCACTGCATCTCTGGGCCTCACGTTCTTCATCCTGCATGGTGGGGAGGAAGGGCGTGGATGGCCTTCAAGGCACTTTCTGGTACTAGCATTCTGCAATTTTTGGTTCACCTCAGTTATGAACATAGTCAAATCGCTGATTCACCGAGTGAGGAAAAACAATCTTTCTTAGTTGATGTGTAACTGGATCTTCTGCTCACAACTTTTCTGAGCATAGATTTGTGAAGACCAGCAGGGAAATTCTGATTGTCTGACTTGGTTTAAGCAGCCAGTTTAGCCAGAGGGGGTCCTATTCCTGGGGCTGAGGTGTCTCTTCGTTAATAAAGACTGCAGAGCTGGCTGCTTGGACCAGTAACAAATGAGAATCACAGCCAGACCTTAGAAGAGTTGTTACATGAGAAGGAGGCCATTTCAGCCAGGGAGCTTTGCCAGGAGCGTGCTGGACCTGAAAGAATAGACTCCAGTTGTTTCAGCATTGGAGAACATCTGGGTGCTTGGTACCCAGGCCATCAAGGAGCATGGTACCAGATGTGGACAGGAAAGGCACAGACCCCTCCCCCAACACACCCAGAAGCTTTCCAAAGATGGAAAGAGGGCGCAACGTCGTTCTCTGAAACGCTGCACCTTTTTAAAAAAAACAAAAACAAAAACACTCTTAAACATTTAGATTGAACTAAGATTAAACCCTTCTGGACATTTATCTAATTTTCTCTTCCCTGCTTGCCATCAGATGAGGCTTTGAATGGGGACCCAAGTAGCTGTAGACCAAATAAAGAAACTGCCTTTTCCTTATGCATCTAAGTTGTGCTCTCAATTTCATGAGCTCTGAACTTGAGGAACACCACTGTATATAAAAGAGGTAAACACAGGGGATGCTCTGCCAGAAAGAGTGATGAATAGCCTGAGCTCTGTTTCTCTCAGACCCTCCAGTGTCCCAAGGCACCTTTGAAGGACAAAGTGTGAAACCATTGGTATTAAGGGTCTGTAGCCATGTGGCCCCTGGTGTCAGTCCTGGCTCCCCTACTTACTAGCCCTGTGGCCACAGACATGTTACCTAGGCTCTCTGGCAGGATGATTATGTGGCTTATATGAGAGAGTGAATGTATTTAAAGCACAAGCAGGAGGCTCTACACACAGGGGTGCTACCTAAGCAAGGGGATGACAGAACCACGTCAGAAATGATGGGAAATTCCATGGTTTGTGCTTCCGAAAATTGTATTTGTTCACCTTGGGAGCTCACCAGCTCTTTTTTTT
>NW_027728653.1:0-314 GCF_054177405.1 Leptonychotes weddellii | reverse complement strand
TCCCGCATCGGGCTCCCTGCTCGGCAGGGAGCCTGCTTCTCCCTCTGACCCTCCCCCCTCTCATGTGCTCTCTCTCTCTCATTCTCTCTGTCTCAAATAAATAAATAAAATCTTTAAAAAAAAAAAAAAAGAAGATACGAATGACATGTGATGAAGGGGAACATAAAGATGATAAGGGGCCAAAAGAAGTAAGCTGAGCCCAGCTTTGATTTAGCCACTACTAGATGCTAAATTGCACTCCTGATGAATTGCATGCATTAAACTCATTTAATAAATACAACAACTCTCTATTATGATCCCATTTTACAGACGAG
>NW_027728652.1:0-314 GCF_054177405.1 Leptonychotes weddellii | reverse complement strand
CGGTTGAGATTGCCAAGGGAGGCACGGCCCCACTGGACTGTAATTATCCGGGAACAAAATAAGCAGCCATCCTAATGTCTGCAAAGTTATAATTTCCTCTTTATAATCACTCTATTTTTTTTACCTAATTTATTTTTAGAAATAACACAGCCTTCTGAGAATGGCTGGGGATGCTGACTGCCTGTATGCGCGGTGCTAGCGGTCTCCATCTGCCCCGTGCCGGGCTCATCACCTCCCGTGCTCTGCACAAAGTCGGGGCTTGGCCGCGCACCCCGTGTCGCACCGGCATTCTGCGCGGGAGGGAGCTGCTGTCT
>NW_027728651.1:0-314 GCF_054177405.1 Leptonychotes weddellii | reverse complement strand
GTCAGAGAATGTTTGAAAGCTAGCACCCTATTACTCAGGCCAGTCATTCAGCACTGAGCTTCCTGGGACCCCTCCAGGCAGAATAAATTGCTTCCGTATGTGTGTTCCTGTAGCAGAGTGTACATTCCTATCTTATAACCCTAATCAAATTGCACTTAGGTTTCCTCCCCAAAGGGTGTCCATGTGTGTGTGGATGCCTTTCATCTCTACCTTGCCATGCCCAGTGCAGCATGTCGGAGAGATGAACAGCCAATGAGTATTTATTGCTTTGAATTCGATAGAATTGACAACTGAGCTCTTTGAGAGCTGAATTC
>NW_027728650.1:0-314 GCF_054177405.1 Leptonychotes weddellii | reverse complement strand
GACAGGGTTTCGAAAGCTGGGTTCCAGATACAATAGCTTAATTTGGAATTCTGACTGAAAATCTGAGGACGTTGCAGAAGCAATAAAGGGAGGTGCACAAGCAATTGTTGTTGGCGGCTTGATTTGCCGACACTACAAATGTCACTGAGCACGTTGGGCAGCACCGAGGCCCACCCTGAGAACATGTAAATTCCAAAAGTATATTAATTAATTCGAAGAAAAGGGTCAGCAAACTAACCGTGAGATCTCAGAAGGGTCATGGCCACTCTATCTCCATCATTTTTTAATAAAAGAAGAGGTAGGAGGGGCGCTTG
>NW_027728649.1:0-314 GCF_054177405.1 Leptonychotes weddellii | reverse complement strand
TTGGGCTCCCTGCTCAGTGAGGGGCCTGCTTCTCCCTCTCCCTTTGCTGCTCCCCCTGCTTGTGCTTTCTCTCACTCTCTCTCCTGCTGTCAAATAAATAAATAAAATCTTTAAAAAAATTAAGTACAGTAAAATGTGTTGAAAATTCTATGGGGCGCCTGGCTGGCTCAGTCGGTGGAGCGTGCGCCTCTTGATCTCAGGGTTGTGGGTTCAGCCCCATGTTGTGTGTAGAGATTACTTAAAAAAATAAAATCTTTTAAAAAATCTATTAAAACGGGGCGCCTGGGTGGCTCAGTTGGTTAAGCGACTGCCTT
>NW_027728648.1:0-314 GCF_054177405.1 Leptonychotes weddellii | reverse complement strand
CAGATAACCTACACAATGGGGACAATAAAGCAAACACCAAATAATAGTGTTAAATTATTTTCATAGAAGTCAACAGAATAGAATGCAATAAAGTGAAAATGCTCTTCTCTCCTCCGACCAGAGTAGTTCTTTCCAGAAGACATTGTTACTGACAGTTCCTTGGGTATGCTTCCAGAAATTTTAGTAGATTTTAAAAGGTGAATGTTGGATTGGACATCATATTTATTTGGTCTAGGAGAAAGTTTCTTTACAGAAAATTAAGAATGCCCCTTCTGAAAAGGACAGGGAGCCATTTTGTTCATATCTTCCAGGCT
>NW_027728647.1:0-314 GCF_054177405.1 Leptonychotes weddellii | reverse complement strand
GTTGAAGCAGAACATAGAACTGTAAGTGGTGATTTTTTAAATGTGATGCTTTAAAAAAAATACCCATGTGTTAATTATTCCCACAATTGTGTCCTAGGCTGTTAATTACAAACAACTTCTCTCTGCCTCAGGTCTTCTTTTTTTTTTTTTTTCTGCCTCAGGTCTTCTGAGCCCCATCCTGCCTCTGTGCCCATGAGCACGGGAACTTTGTCCAGCGTGGATCACACATATGGCCCAAGACAAACCTAGAAACCTGGGGGACGGGTTGCTGGGTCAGGTGTTCATGGGATACAGCTGAATCCTCAGGTGGGTGG
>NW_027728646.1:0-314 GCF_054177405.1 Leptonychotes weddellii | reverse complement strand
CTGAGCCAATCTGAAAAATCAGCAAACCTAGGTCATGATTCACTGTTTACGTGGAATAAAGTGATGGCCTATTGGAAAAAAATGTTTTGCTCCAAAAGAGTAACTTAACACTTTTGTTTTCCCCGAAAGTCGACGGTCACGCTAAGAAAGCTCCTTCACATTTCCTACTTGTTAGATGATAATTGATCATATATTTAATTCTTTCTTATTTGAGTCTGCAAATTGTTACAAATTTCAATTTTAACGCCTTGTAGTTTCAATGTAAGGAATTTTATCTTCACTTTTACACTGATATTGGAAACAGAATGCTACTT
>NW_027728645.1:0-314 GCF_054177405.1 Leptonychotes weddellii | reverse complement strand
CCTTGCAACCGGCCCCTTCCCAAGCCTGGCTGGGCCTGGGGCAGGCTGGCTCCCCCAGGCCTGTAGTCAAGGCAGGCCATCCTGGTGATGCCCGGCTGGCGTGAAGCCTGTCACTGCGGCCACCCCTACTCTCAGGTCCAGGCCACCCTCACTTCTTGCCGGTGACTCATTGCCAAAACTTCTAGTGCATCCCGCCCCCACCAAGGACAAGTAGACACTGCCCGGTTAAATTAAATTTCAGACCATGAATTTGTTTTATTAGTAAAGCTATGTCCCCTCTGATATTTCGGCAATACTTGTACTAAGAGGTTATT
>NW_027728644.1:0-314 GCF_054177405.1 Leptonychotes weddellii | reverse complement strand
GGCCTAGAGAGGGGAGGAGACTTATTGTTACACATGGCTATTACTACACAGCTTATTACTCCAAAATGAGAATCCAGAATTCCAGACTCCCAGTCTAGTATTTTGTGTAGTTGAGTGAAGCTTTAAAATTAGCATCTCTCCTTTTCTCTGTGACACACTGAAATAATCCAGTTTCATGGCTTGGTTCTGTAGATCTGTACCTTCAAGGATAACCCAGCTGAGCCTGGAGAGATTGTGATTCTCCCTTTTAAGTTATGATGCATTCTGTGAGCCTGAGTTTTAAAGGGATTGGTGTAAGGCCAAGTCCCACATGC
>NW_027728643.1:0-5058 GCF_054177405.1 Leptonychotes weddellii | reverse complement strand
GACATCTTGGCTCTTTCCACAGTGTGGCTATTGTGGACATTGCTGCTATAAACATCGGGTTGCACGTACCCTTTCAGATCCCTACTTTTGTAACTTTGGGGTAAATAGCCAGTAGTGCAATTGCTGGATCATATGGTAGCTCTACTTTCAACTTTTTGAGGAACCTCCATACTGTTTTCCAGAGTGGCTGCACCAGCTTGCATTCCCACCAACAGTGTAGGAGGGTTCCCCTTTCTCCACATCCCCGCCAACATCTGTCGTTTCCTGACTTGTTAATTTTAGCCATTCTGACTGGCGTGAGGTGGTATCTCATTGAGGTTTTGATTTGAATTTCCCTGATGCCGAGCGATATTGAGCACTTTTTCATGTGTCTGTTGGCCATTTGGATCAAAACTGTGGAATCTTGATACACTCATGAATGCCAGGATTCTAAGAGTGTAAGCCCTCTGATCAATATGACATGAGGGAACTGAAGCCAAAGACTCACTTTGTGATGCCAGTCTAACTCTCTGACATGCTAGTGGCCTCCCAGATCTAATGGAGATGGACTTCCAAATTATGGTTGCTGCAGAGAGAAAAGGTTCTACCACCAGGAGCCCCCGTGGTTCTTGGGGACATTCAAATGCCTTCTCTCTTACCTCTGAGGCTGTAAGATGGGAGAAAGAACCCAGTGGTGCTCCAGAGTTTCTTTAGCTAGACAAATCCATGATACCTAACTTACTTCCTCACCCTTCTCAAGAAAATTCTGCATTCTCAATCTATCCCCACACTAGGGACGCCATGAGTTGTTGGGTGGGGGAAGGCGGGGTGAAAGAGGATACAAAAAACTTTCTCTTCCCCTTGGGGAGCATTCACCTCATTTGGAGAGATGAAGAATACAGTTAACACCTTGAGTCTTAGCTATCCATCTTTCCTTAAGGATTTCAATTGTGTTTTCTGCCAGGTGCTTGCTTTAGCAGCCAGGACCCTCTTGGAAAGCTGGTGACGTCCAGTTCTGGCCCAAGGTAACTCCAACAAGTAGCTTGGGGGAAGGGGGGGTGGCCTGTCTCCAGGGAAGGTCTGGGCTCTTTCTCGATCTGTCTCACCTTCCACTTCCTGACTTTGAAAGTATGAACCAAGAACTGCTTCTGCCAAGCCTGGGACATCTGTAATTCAAGACAGAGGGAGGAATTGCTCAAGGAAACTATCAATAATCCATACACCCAGTGCTATAAACAAATTCCTGCCCCCGATCACCCCTTAGTGGGAATTTTCCAAGAACCAAGGAATTTCCAAGAGTGGGGTTCCGGCACATTCTCTGTCATGATTCCTAGCTGTGTGTCTTTAGACAAGTCACTCCAATCTCTGAGTCTCACACAAAGGAAATTGTTTTAACTAGATGGATCTCTACATCTCTTCTAGCCCATGCATGCAGGATTTCAAATTGAAACTAACCACCATTTAGACTTCGCACAGCCTTGGCGGACATCTCCCCACACGTCTTGGCTGGAGCTAAAATCCTAGGCTGGGCCCCCAATTTCTTAATCATTAATCATGGGGTTGCTCTTCACTAAGGACCAGCAGGTCTCTGACCACCCGCCTTTGTTCATGTGATATCAAGCAACCTATTTTCCCCCTCTCATTAGAATGGGCAAGAATCACAAGCCTAACTAACATCATAATAGAGCCTGATGAATAAATTTCTATTTGATGTGGAGGCTTTAGACTTTACAAGTGAAATCCAGGACAGATTTTTCAGCCAGGCTAACTACCTCCTAGAAGCCACATAGGTTCTAAAATTAATCACATCCTTTTCTTTTCCCCATTCCTATTGTACACTGTTACTCACCTTAGCAAAATGGTCAAAGGTTCAGTTCAGCGGTTCCCAACCTGGGGTCTCTAGACTGGTAGGGATCCACAAAGGGAGTAGTGGAGGTCTTTGAGCTATTTTCAATATTTCCAAAAGCCTGACAGAAATTGTATATTATCCAAGATAAGGCTGCATAAGCTAACTAAAATGTCAAGTTGCTAAGCTTGTTGGCTGGATCCTACCAGTTCAACGTGTAGCTTTAGCTATCAGGTGTTGATCTCAAAATGGACTTTGGAAGGCATGTGTGCCTTTGATGAAGAAGAAAGGAGAAACACCATTAGTTATACATTCAGGTTGCTCATTAGATAAAGTATTTTAAGGCATAGGATCTATATGGGGAAAATAACAAAAAGGGCCCTGATGGTAAAGAACTTGGAATCCCATGTACTTAACCCACAAACTGCCTTTGTATTGCCATCTGAGCTTTGCCCAAGGAAGTGCCTCAGTTAAGTTGTCAGCCACTATGGTCCCTTTGTCTTGGGATATATGGATCTGCTGTGGAGAAAAAACAGGCATCTGCCCAGATAAGCATTTGGCAAATTAGGGAATCTTTAAGGAGATTCTAAGGGAGCTATGGAAATCAGAGTTACAGCAGGAAGAAGTGACGAGTCCCTGAAACTTGCTGACATACCAGGGTTGGTATGTGTGTGTGTGTGTGTGTGTGTGTGTGTGTGTGTGTGTGTGTAGGTTGGGGAAAAGCCAGATGTGGTTTGTTTTTGTTTTTGTTTTTGTTTTAATTTAAATTCAAGTTAGTTAACATATAGTGTGGTATTGGTTTCAGGAATAGAATTTAGTGATTCATCACTTACATACAACAATAACACCCAGTGCTCATCGAAATAAGTGCGCTTCTTAATACCCGTCACCCCTTTAGCCCATCCCCTTCACCTCACTTTGTTCCCTGTATTTAACAGTCTCTGATGGTTTGGCACTAGATGTGTTTTATGCAATGGGTGGATGGGTGTTGGTTGCAGAGTGGACATGAGTGTATAGTGTTGTCTGAGCAGTTGGTAAAGAGGTGTCCGTGGAGTGATGCTCAGGGTGTGTGTAGGTAAGGGCTGGATGTGGATCGGGTGGGGACGTGAGAGTGGGCAGGTGGGGATGTGGCTGCCCTGTGCACACTTGTGTGTAGGTGTGCAAGGAGGAAAGTGGAGCCCTGGAGCCTCCTGATAAAAACATTCGAGAGAAACTCTCCCCTAGGCATCTGCTGAGTGCAAATACAACAGACAGAGTTGATGATTTCATAGATGCTAAATCAACAGAGGGTTAAATCAAGTTCATCTGATAGAAAACAGCCTATGCAGAGAGGGCCTGATGCTGCAGAATCTGGCGAGGGTACTGCTGGTCTTGTCTTCCTGACCCAGAGGCAGAGCTTGAGTGTGCCCCCCGCAGGTTCTGCCACCCTATCCCCGGAAGCAGGGGTACCTGGGGGCGATCAGCAAGAGGAAGAAATGAATCGTGTTCCAGACAGTGGCCAGCAATGATTATGAGAAGACACACGGGGGGCCTGGGAATCCTTTCCCTGGGGATGAGAAGGTGATATATAGCCAAGAGACACCTTCTCGATTAGAGACTGTCACAGGGACAATTCCCTGGTATTTTACAAGCTACCTGCTGGTGGAATCCGGAGGACCTGTGTTGGTGAAGTACAGGAATATCGTGCCCTCTTCTTTGCCCTGGGAGTCAAACCGGCTCTGCCTCTTCCAGTGCAGACAACCCAGATGCCCCATCTGCTCTCAGCCTTCCCTGTCCTCCTGACCCGCATTCCTGAGACTCTCTCTCAGGAACTAGGGGTTCCTTATCCCAGGAGCTGTGGGTTCACAACGTGGCTCCCATTCACCTCACAGGGAAGTTTGGAGTCTTCTGTTGATGGTTTCGATTTTCCCCACTGTGGGACCCATCCCTCAACATAGAGGAGATTTCTTTTGCTGGTGTCTTTTGCTCCAATCAGTGATTTCTCAGTGCCCATTTAGAGGCTTCAGAAGGCCACACCCACCCAGTATGAGGGATGGGGCGTTGATGGGAAACAGGTGCATTCTCGCGGGTGTGATAGGCCAAGTCACCTCTCTCGAGACTTGGGTGCCCCATCCACCTCTGCTCTCCTCCCTGTCCCCAGCCCACTCTCCTCACCAGCCACACAGCAGACTCACGTGGGCCACCCACTCCCAGATCTTGCTCCCCCAAACCACCCCTGGCATCACCAGACAAACACAGTCTCAAAGGCCCAGTTCATATTCTCCTGTCTACAACAGAAGCTCTAACATCCTTTACCTGACATTCCAACTGTCCAGAGTGTCTTTATGCGCTGATATTCTGACCCCATCATTGTTGTTGCTATTAAATATGGCATCGATACCAACATCCCTTTCTGCTGTGTCAAGACAAGTTTCTTCCTCAGGTTCCTGAGCCCCAGCTAAGGGAAGGCAAAAGAGGGAAGTACACAGTAAAGAGATGGACTGAGGCATCCTTTTTCCACTGATTTAAAAGTGCCAAGGGGCGCCTCAGTGGCTCAGTCTGTTGAGCGTCCGATTCTTGGTTTCGGCTCAGGTCATGATCTCAGGGTCTTGAGATGGAGCCTCACGTAGGACTCTGCATTGGGCATGGAGCCTGCTTAAGATTCTCTCTCTCCCTCTCCTTCTGCCCCTGCCCCCCAAAATAAATAAATTAATCTTTTTTAAAAAATGCCAAATCTATCATACAAAAAACATGCATATAGTCTTTTAGAGGACTCACCACCTTATTCTGTTGTTAAAGTTATCTATGCAAATGGTTACCAAATTCCAGCCCAGGGATCCAGTCTGGCCCACTTTTTGATTTTTGTACAGCCCACGAGCTAAGAACCATTTTGCATTTTTAAGTTGTTTTTTTAAAAAATAATCAAAAGAAGGGGTGCCTGGGTGGCTCAGTCGCTTCAGCGTCCAACTCCTGATCTCGGCTCAGGTCTTGATTTCAGGGTCATGAGTTCAAACCCCATGTTGGGCTCCATGCTGGGTGTGGAGCCTACTTAAAAAAAAAAAATCAGGGCGCCTGGGTGGCTCAGTTGGTTAAGCGACTGCCTTCGGCTCAGGTCATGATCCTGGAGTCCCTGGATCGAGTCCCGCATCGGGCTCCCTGCTCGGCAGGGAGTCTGCTTCTCCCTCTGACCCTCCCCCCTCTCATGTGCTTGCTCTCTCTCATTCTCTCTCTCTCAAATAAATAAATAAAATCTT
>NW_027728642.1:0-314 GCF_054177405.1 Leptonychotes weddellii | reverse complement strand
CAAGGTGACTTATTCTATGTCTAAAAGGGAATCTCAGGAAGAAAGAACAAAACAAGACAGACAGTGTTTCAAAGAGATTAACAGAGAGTTCCTAAAAATACACCTAATGTAAGTCAAAACAAACGCAGAGAAGGAGCTGAGATATACGACAGTTACGGTGGCGGAGGGGGTGGTGTTTTCATTGTCAAAGATGAGGTGGGAGATATTTCCAATCTCAGCAATATCAGGGTCTCAACAAAGACAAAAGCAGGCTGGACTCAGACTTTCCCCCTGCAACACTCAATGGAAAAAAAGAGGGGAGGTCAAAGGACAGT
>NW_027728641.1:0-314 GCF_054177405.1 Leptonychotes weddellii | reverse complement strand
ATAAATGAAATTATATAGTATTTGTCTCTGTCTTATTTCACTTAGCATAATACCTTCTTATGCTAGGTTCATCCATGTTGTAAATGACAAGATGTCCATTTTTATGGCTGAGTAATATTCCTGTGTGTGTATGTGTGTGTGAGAGAGCGTGCACGCGCACACGGGGGGGAGAGAATGGAGAATGAGCATGAGAGAGACCTTCTTTATCCATTTATCTATTGATGAACATTCAGGTTGCTTTCATATCTTGGCTATCGTAAATAATGCTACAATAAACATAGGGGTGCATGTCTCTTTTGAATTAGTGTTTTTTT
>NW_027728640.1:0-314 GCF_054177405.1 Leptonychotes weddellii | reverse complement strand
CTCAAATGGAACATTAGCAAAATTAAACTGATAGTGAATATTCTTTTCTTTTTTCCTGTAATTTTTCCCAAGGTTCCAGGGATCGAAAAACTATTCTCACCTATTACACATTGTGTCTGACTCTCTGTGTATTACTTGCTGAATGGTCGATTTCACAGGTTGTTCTGTTCGTCAATGGCATGTCTTCCGGAACCTGAATTTGCGTTAGCACCTGGTGCAGAGGATCTATTCCTTGTTCTATGTCATGGTGATTGAGCGTGGATAAACTTACCAAAGTAGTTAGCATCCCCAAGGCCACAGCAAATATGGCACAT
>NW_027728639.1:0-314 GCF_054177405.1 Leptonychotes weddellii | reverse complement strand
CCTTGCTCCCAATTTTAGTGGGAAAATTTTTTGTTTCTCACCATTAAATATGGCATTAGCTGTGGTTTTTCTAGATATTCTTTATCAAGTTGAGGAAATTCCCTTCTATTCCTAGTTTACTGAGAGTTTTATCATGAGTGGGTGTTGAATTTTGTCAAAAGCTTTATCTGCATCTATTGATAATGATCATGTGATTTTTCTTTTGTAAGCCACTGATGTGATGGATTACATTAATTGATTCTTGAATATTATTCAATTTTGTAGTCATAGTTGCTTCTTTTCTTTTTGTTCATCTCTAATTCTTAATGATCAAT
>NW_027728638.1:0-314 GCF_054177405.1 Leptonychotes weddellii | reverse complement strand
TTCTTTCACCCATTAGTCATTTAAGAGTAGGTTGTTTGGGCGCCTGGGTGGCTCAGTTGGTTAAGAGACTGCCTTCGGCTCAGGTCATGATCCTGGAGTCCCTGGATCGAGTCCTGCATCGGGCTCCCTGCTCAGCAGGGAGTCTGCTTCTCCCTCTGGCCCTCCCCCCTCTCATGTGCTCTCTCTCATTCTCTCTCTCAAATAAATAAATAAAATCTTTAAAAAAAAAAAAGAGTATGTTGTTTATTTTCCACCTATTTCTGTATTTCCAGTTTTCCTTTTGATAATGATGTCCATCTCCATTCTATTATGTT
>NW_027728637.1:0-314 GCF_054177405.1 Leptonychotes weddellii | reverse complement strand
CTGCTTTAGCTGCATCTCATGAGTTCTGAAATGTTGCAGTATCATTAGTTAAAAAATTTTTCTGATTTCCCTGAAGATTTTTTTTTTTTTTTATGATTTTAGTTTCTTTGGCCCTTAGGTCAAAGTGTGTTGCTTATTTTTTCCAAGCAACTAGGTATTTTCTAGTTATTTTTCTGTTACTGATTTCTAGTTAGGTTCCACATACTCTTTTTTTTTTTTTAAAGATTTTATTTATTTATTTATTTATTTGAGAGAGAGAGAGAGAAACAGCATGAGAGGGGATAGGGTCAGAGGGAGAAGCAGGCTCCCCGCCG
>NW_027728636.1:0-314 GCF_054177405.1 Leptonychotes weddellii | reverse complement strand
GGAAGGAAGGAAGGGAGGGAGGGAGGGAGGGAAAAGAAAAGAAGGAAAGAAGAGAAGAAAGAAGGAAAGAAAGAAAAGACACCAAATTAGCCAATATTAAAACTGGATTTTGCTTTTCATGCATGTGAAAAAAAAGACAAATACAAAAGCAACAATGACAAGAAATGTCTCCGAAATTCTCAGGTGGTTTTGTATACTCCTTGCTACCTTGTTCTATTCCCCTGGCTTTGCACATGTTTCAGTTTGAGAAATATGCTATACCAAATGCTTTCTCTTCACACTGAGATTGGTTTAGACTCTGGGCCACTTTTTTC
>NW_027728635.1:0-314 GCF_054177405.1 Leptonychotes weddellii | reverse complement strand
AGGAATCAGGCAGATGGAGGTCAAACATCAGCTTTATTGCTGGTGTACCAAGCTGGAAATGGTGTCTTAGATCTGCACCCATGTTTGCCAGGTGGGCTTCTGGATCTTCCACCCGAGCTCTGACCCTGAGATGACTCACTTCTGGCCAGAGGGAAATGCCTGTGGGGACAGTGTTGAGAGATGGGGGAAGAGAGATGAACGGGGCCAAGCCACGTCCAGCCTGGAAGGCCAAGGACAGGGCTTTGGACTTTACCCTGAGAAGGTAGAAGCCGCCGAAGGGATTTGAGCTGGAAATTACCATTGCCTGTTGCATT
>NW_027728634.1:0-314 GCF_054177405.1 Leptonychotes weddellii | reverse complement strand
TTTTTTTTTTTTAAAGATTTTATTTATTTGACAGAGAGACACACAGCGAGAGAGGGAACACAAGCAGGGGGAGTGGGAGAGGGAGAAGCAGGCTCCCCACTGAGCAGGGAGCCCAATGTGGGGCTCGATCCCAGGACCCTGGGACCATGACCTGAGCCGAAGGCAGACGCTTAACGACTGAGCCACCCAAGCGCCCCTAGAACATTTCTAATTTAACCAGAACTTCAATGATACTAACTTTTTAATGGAAAGAACATGGACGTAGTAAGATTCATTTATTTTTAAAACTCAGATTCATTCATCCACATATATAA
>NW_027728633.1:0-314 GCF_054177405.1 Leptonychotes weddellii | reverse complement strand
TGCAGCTCGGTCACTGGGGAATACAGAATTACAGGAGAAAGGCAGATGGAAAGCAAGCCCGGAGTAGAACGCTGATGAACTAAACCATTAAGGCCCACAGAGGAAGTCCAGTTCATCTATTCAACGAGGAGAGAGAGAGACAGCAGATCCCCCTTCCCTCACTTTTTTTCTCCACCCCATGAACCACAGGGCGATTTCCGGGGTCCTGAGGCCAGGTGCGGTTGGCAGGCAGCTGCGGGAGGCAGGGACGTCAGAGGAGAGTCCCCAGGTGCAAGGAGCAGCTGGGGGGGGGGCAGGTCAGAGTGTGTGGGCAG
>NW_027728632.1:0-5059 GCF_054177405.1 Leptonychotes weddellii | reverse complement strand
GAGCAGGGAGCCCGATGCGGGGCTCGATCCCAGGACCCCGGGACCCTGACCCGAGCCGAAGGCAGACGCTTAATGACTGAGCCACCCAGGTGCCCCAGGACCACAGTTTTTGTGTGTGTGTGTTTTTTTAAGATTTTATTTATTTATTTGACAGAGAGAGACACAGCGAGAGCGGGAACACAAGCAGGGGGAGCGGGAGAGGGAGAAGCAGACTCCCGCCGAGCAGGGAGCCCGATTTAATGTTTCTTAAAGTAGTCAACCTCACAGCAAACGTAACAAAATATAATTAGTGTGCAATAGGTTTTGTTTAGCAGAATCTGTGTGACATATTTATATATGCTACAATAATACAGTTTGTAAAAATGAGCCATGTAATACAATAAGCTTTGGGAAGGATATCGTTGCACAGATGCCACTGGCATTCAATGTGCATAGAAAGACAGGGATATTAGAATATATCTATTGAGAATTAAAGTTTTTGAAATAAAAGTGTCTCATAATATGTAAAAATAGTCTTCGGAATTGGCCAAATAGCCTCTCATTGGTGGGCTGTTGTTGCCTGGGCGGGAGGAGACCACCTTCCTCCTGCTGGGATAGTAAAGTAGCTAAAGTAGCATTAAGTTGTAAGAGACGTCTCTCCCTGTTGGGTCTGTAACTGATGTAGAATGGTAGGGTGTTTGGCCCCCTGACTTCATTTTAAACAAAGTTTACTTTTGTTAATTTTCACAGGACACATGATATTCTCAGTCTTCATAAACATCGCATTCTGTTCCTTAACAGTTCTTTCTTTTTTAAATTATTTTTTAAAAGATTTTATTCATTTATTTGGGAGAGGGAGAATGGGAGAAAGAGCACAAGCAGGGGGAGCGGCAGGTAGAGGGAGAAGCAGACTCCCCGATGAGCAGGGAGCCCGATGCGGGGCTCCATCCCAGGTTCCTGAGATCATGACCTGAGCCGAAGGCAGACGCTTAACGACTGAGCCAGCCAGGCGCTCCCCCCCACCAACTTCTTTTTAAACAAAGTTTACTTTTATTAATTTTCACAGAACACATGATATTCTCAGTCTTCATAACCATTGCCTTCTGTTCCTTAACAATTCTGTTCTTTAGGAATCTCGATGATCCCTTGGTCTGGTATAGCCGTATATTTGCTGATTCTGCAGGGAGACTCCCTGAAACTTGATAACTTACTCTTCAGTCTCAATTACCTTTAATATTTACATTCATAATCAAATTATTTGTTTATAGGATGTACTGGACTCGGTTTGAAGATCTAAGAGAGACTGAAAGACAATGATTTCCAGTGACATAATTTTTGGGATCTTCTTTATCTTTCTAACCTGTATTGGTTTCATGGGGAATTCTTTGTTATTTACATTATATATGTACACCTTCTTAATTCATCCTCATAAGAAGAAGCCTGTAGATGTGATTCTTGCCCTCTTAACTTTGGCTAATGCCCTGATACTCATATTCAGAGGGATTCCAAATATAATGTCATCCTTTGGAATTAGGCTGGAGATGGGCGATACTGGATGTGGAATAGTGATCTATATTCAGAGAGTTACCTGGAGTATTTCTCTGCATAACTGCCCTCCGGAGTACATTTCAGGCAGTGACTATTACTCCAAAGTAATCCTAAATGGGCCTGTCTTAAACACAGAATCTCTGCATTCATTCAACCCTCTTTACTTTGCTTCTGGATGATCCACATGGCCCTCTATTCTGTGGTCATTTTACAAACTGTGGCCAACAGGAATACCACTGGTGATGGACTTGGGTGTTATAGTGCTTATTGTAAAAACAAGGCATTTGAGGGGCGCCTGGGTGGCTCAGTCGTTAAGCGTCTGCCTTTGGCTCAGGTTATGATCCCAGGGTCCTGGGATCGAGCCCCGCATCGGGCTCCCTGCTCAGCGGGAAGCCTGCTTCTCCCTCTCCCACTCTCCCTGCTTGTGTTCCCTCTCTCGCTGTGTCTCTCTCTGTCAAATAAATAAATAAAATTTAAAAAAAAAACAAAACAAAAAACAAGGCATTTGATAGCCAGATAGTGCCAATATTTCTAAGTACAGTATTCATTCAAGATTTGTTCTTTCTCTTCCTGATGACATGTAATAGTATCTACATGGTGAATATCCTTTACGGACACCACAAAACAGTTCAGAATGCTCACAGTGCCATCCAGGTTTCATCACGCTCTCTTGAAAACAAAGCTACCCATGTTAGCTATTCTCATACTAGTGAGCTGCTTTGTCTTCTTTTCTGGACCGACACCTTTCTTAGTGTTTATTTATTTTATACAAGTAAGAAAAAGCAGCAACTGGAGAAATTTAGTAACTTTTTTTCATCATGTTACCCAACCATCTGTTCTTTCCTTCTAATTAAAAATGAAAATAGAATTTCCAGAATAAATTTCATGAAAACAAGAATCAGAATTTTCTCTTCTTAAAGAAAATTCACTGCTCATAGGAACACTTCTTAGCATTCTGCTACACCAAGGAGTCATTTTTTTTTTAAGATTTTATTTATTTATTTGAGAGAAAGAATGAGAGAGAGAGCATGAGAGGGGTGAGGGTCAGAGGGAGAAGCAGACTCCCCGCTGAGCAGGTAGCCCGATGCGGGACTCGATTCCGGGACTCCAGGATCATGACCTGAGCCGAAGGCAGTCGCTTAACCAACTGAGCCACCCAGGCGCCCACCAAGGAGTCATTTGTATGAATATAGATAATACACTTATCAACGACATGAGTTATATTTATAGTCCCCATTGAACTAACAATCCAAAGAGCTATAATCAAGTTATTGTCAATTTATGAAACATTTTAGACATTAAATGTAAGGTTTAGATGATGATGTCATGTGTATGTTTTAAAATTTTATAAAGTAATAACACATATGTAATGTAGAATGTTTTGTAACATAGGAAACAGTATTTGTCATATAATTACAGAAATCATAACCCCCCCCAAAGGATAGTGGTTACTTTTGGTGTAAAGTAACCCTAACCCTAAGCGATGTGATGAAATATGTGTGTTTATTAAATTGTGCTCTATACTTTTGTATGTCAGAATTATGTCATACTGAGTTTCTAAAAATAAACAGAATTATTAATATTTTAAAATAAATTCAGAAATCAAATTTGCAATAATTTTTTTACCTACATTTAGATAAAGAAGGAACACTAAAAAATGAACAAGATCTCAAAACACCTAGAAGATTATTGTCCTGAGAACTGTTGAACATATCGGTGACTTGAGGTTTGAACTGAGGATTGAAAGAAGAAGGGGGCATAAGGTCCACACCCAAGAACTAGGTGTCTCCCATAAGCAGAGAAAACAAGACCGCTTGTCACAATTACACATTATTACAAAGGGCTACATGCTCAGCTTATGCCATAGTAGAATAGTGCAGATCAGATGGTTCTGGTACATGGTTAGGTAATAAGGTGTCGAGTCAGGTTTGGGCTTAGGGTCAGGGTCTGGGGTTAGGGGTTTGGGGTCAGGGTCAGGGTCAGGGTTAGGTTTAAACATAACTGGTCCTCTTCCCTTCCTCCATCTCCCTGGGCCTCCAGGGTGGACAGGACTTGCCCAGGGTTACACATGAGTCCAAGATTGAGCTGAAGCATTGGTTTTCTACCTTCAGTCCTGGGCTCTAATAGAAGAGTGAAATGTCTCCCTGGTCACCGACTGTTTCAAATCCAACCCAACCCCAGTCAAGGGTTGTGGAGGGTGTCGAAGGTCATGTATTGTTCTTTCCACTTTCCCACCAGGGAAGAGTGCTGCTGGCTCCATTCTGCCTGGGCAGCTCCAGGTGCCAGCACAGCCCTGACCTGTGAGGGCACTCAGTAGACACATGTGGATTTATACAGGACCAGGTGCAGGGGCCCAGCAGTCCCCATGCGCACCCTTCTTGCAGACTGGTGGGGCCTTCCTGGCACCGTTCACTTGGAGGCACCGCAGTTTGCTTATGGATTCATCTATTGAAGGACACCCTGATTTCTTCAATTTTTTAGCTATGATGAATAGAGCTACTGTGCATCATTGCATGCTAGTTTTTGTGTGGAAACAGTGTGTATCCCCAGCATGAAGAAGTGTTCCTGTCATTCCTCACCCTTCAGCAACTGGTATCCTCATTTTCTGGACTTTAGCATTTCTAATCGGTGGGCTGCACTAACTCACTTTTGTTTAAATTGGTAACTTCCTAATGATAGAGGATGTAGAGCGTATTTTTGTATGCTTATTTATTATCTGTACATCATTTTGGCCAGGTGTCTGTTCAGATATTTGCCCATTGTTAATTAGGTTATTTGTGTTCTTACTGTTGAGTTCTGAGAGTTTTTTGTCTAGTTTGAATACAGATCCTTTATCAGATGTGTGTGTTGCAAATATTTTCTCACAGTTTGTGGATTGTCTTTTAGTTCTCCGAGCAAGGTCTTTCACAGAGTAGAAGTTTTAACTTTATAAAGTTCACATTATCAATTTGTTTCTTTTCTGGATCGGTGTTTGGTGTTGTGTGTTAACACTCATCAGCAAACTCAAGGTCATGTAGATTTTCTTTTATGTTTTCTTTTTGATATTTTGATAGATGTGTTTCTTAAATTTATGTACAATTTTGAGTGAATTTTGGTGGAAGTTGTAAAGGTTTTGTCTACATTTCATTTCATATCTTATGGTTTCCAATTCATTGTTCCTTAATTATTCCTGGAGAAACCGGGATAATGTAGTCCATTTCAGTTAGAAATTTCCAAGGTTTTATTGGGTTCAGCTGGATCTGGGAAGGGGCCAGGTGCGTCTAGGGAACTGAGCGCCCCGCATCCTGCACGGCCTCCTGCACTGCCTGCGCCGCCCACAGGGGGCGCCGAGCTCAGCTCCCTGACCCGGGCAGGGCATGCGCGCTCAGCCTGCCTTGTCTGCCTGCAGGAACTGGAGCCGCCCCCAGTGTGGACAGTCCGAGAGAATATGGGGCCGCGACCACGCCACAGGACCCCGGCCTCCTCAGTACGCTCTGTGGACATTACCCGAGGACATGGGGCCGCGGCCACGCTGACAGGACCCGCTGCGGAG
>NW_027728631.1:0-314 GCF_054177405.1 Leptonychotes weddellii | reverse complement strand
TTTTTTTTTTTAAAGATTTTATTTATTTATTTGAGACAGAGAGAATGAGATACAGAGAGCATGAGAGGGAGGAGGGTCAGAGGGAGAAGCAGACTCCCCGCCGAGCAGGGAGCCCGATGCGGGACTCGATCCCGGGACTCCAGGATCATGACCTGAGCCGAAGGCAGTCGCCTAACCAACTGAGCCACCCAGGCGCCCTGTGAATTCCTCTTAAGAAAAAAAAAAAAATTCAGTGAAACAAGATGGTGCCTCCTAATCCCATGTTTTTCTTCAGTCTGATCACTGAGTTAAGAGACATACACTATTGTACTTCT
>NW_027728630.1:0-314 GCF_054177405.1 Leptonychotes weddellii | reverse complement strand
ATGCCCTCAATTCTTAAGTATAGAAATGGAGTTTCTAAGAGACTAAGGTCTGCCAACAGAGTAAAAACAATTGACAGGGTAAAAATTACAATCCATAATGCAATATATGTTAAGAAAAAAAAAAGAAGAAGAAGAAGAAGGTAGCGGGAGGGGAAGAATGAAGCGGGGGAAATCGGAGGGGTAGACGAACCATGAGAGATGATGGACTCTGAAAAACAAACTGAGGGTTCTAGAGGGGAGGGGGGTGGGAGGATGGGTTAGCCTGGTGGTGGGTATTGAGGAGGGCACATTCTGCATGGAGCACTGGGTGTTAT
>NW_027728629.1:0-314 GCF_054177405.1 Leptonychotes weddellii | reverse complement strand
TCTTCGGGTAAATGTGTATCAGTAGCATGACCCTTTTGTAAAGCCAGAGTCATTTTTTCATACTGTTCTTTGAGAAAGGCTTCCTGATAAGTTAATGGAATAAACCAGAAAATATCTCCACTATAGGAAGAGTGGTGGGGCTCCTGGCACTCTCCTGCATTGCTGGCTAAACCCCATATTGGTGTTTAAAAAAAAAAAAACCCACCTTCTGAGGGCAATTTGTCAGTATGTATCAAAACTGAGGGGCACCTGGGTGGCTCAGTGGGTTAAGCATCTGCCTCCGGCTCAGGTCATGATCCCAGGTTCCTGGGATC
>NW_027728628.1:0-314 GCF_054177405.1 Leptonychotes weddellii | reverse complement strand
GCCGCAGGGACATCAGGGAAAGACCAGGCGTCCATGAGACATTTCAGTCCTTCCCGTCATGAAGCGTCTGCCACGAGGGGCTGGGCCAAGGTCACTGGACTGTGCAGAGAAGAGATGGAGAGGAGTCAGCTTGCAGGGGATGAGACCAGTGGGGACCCCATGACAAAGGGAGACAAGTGATGGGCAAAATGCAGTCCCAGGGAGAAACTGAGGCACAAGGACAACCGGATGCCCAGGAGGGAAAAGTTGTAATCCAACAGGCAAAGTGGGTCAAGACTTAGTTCTCAATAAAGCTGGGGGGGGGGGGTTGCTGG
>NW_027728627.1:0-314 GCF_054177405.1 Leptonychotes weddellii | reverse complement strand
GAAGAAGCACAGATGTCCTTGATGGCTGACACGGCCTATAAAGAATCTGGCCATATCCATCAAAGACCTAGAAATACTCTTCCCTCTGACCTGCTAAGACTCCACCCCCAAATTGCTAGAACTCATACAGCAATTCAATAATGTGGCAGGATACAAAATCAACGCACAGAAATCAGTTGCTTTCTTATACACTAACAACGCAACTGTCGAAAGAGAAATTAGAGATACGATTCCATTTACAATAGCACCAAAAACCGTAACATACCTTGGAATAAACCTAACCAAAGAGGTAAAGGATCTATACTCTAGGAACT
>NW_027728626.1:0-314 GCF_054177405.1 Leptonychotes weddellii | reverse complement strand
AAGTAGGGTACTGAGGGGTGCCTTGGTGGTTCAGTCAGTTAAGCGTCTGTCTTCAGCTCAGGTATGATTCCAGGGTTTTGGGATGGAGACTTGCTTCAGGCTCTCTGCTCAGTGGGAGTTTCCTACACCCTCTTCCTCGGCCCTTCCCCCTACTCGTGCACTCTCTCTCTCTCTAGCTCTCATTCTCAAATAAATAAAATTGCTGTAAACATTGGGATGCAGGTGCCCCTTAGGATCACTACATTTGTATCTTTGGGGTAAATCCTTACTAGTGCAATTGCTGGGTCATTGGGTAGCTCTATTTTCAACTTTTT
>NW_027728625.1:0-314 GCF_054177405.1 Leptonychotes weddellii | reverse complement strand
TTTTTTTATTGAATTATAATTAACACAGTGTTATTTTCAAGTATACAATATAACGATTCAACAATTCTAGATATTATTTCGTGCTCACTATGATAAGCGCAATCACCAATGTTACTACCTTGTACTGACTATATTCTCTATGCTGTACTTTTTATCTCTGTCAGTTATTTATTTTGTAATTGGAAGTTTGTACCTCTTAATCCCTTTTATCTATTTCACCCATTCCCCGCCTCTCCTCTGGCAACCACCAGTTGGTTCTCTGTATTTAAGAGTCTGGTTTTCTTGTTTGTTTGTACCTTTGTTTTGGTTTTCAG
>NW_027728624.1:0-314 GCF_054177405.1 Leptonychotes weddellii | reverse complement strand
TAACAACAAATTACTATGTGAAGTTTAAGATGTCTCGTAATTCCTTTTGTGTTAGACTATACTCCACTGAGCATGTACAAGTATATACATAATACGAATGCTCTGCTTTAAAGAACCGTGTGTTAAACATTTTTTTGTCTGTGGCTCCATTGTCAATTTGATATCCAGCTAGCTTCACTCGTTAGAGTTTTCAATTTTAGGCATTTTTTTCCTGTTAATTATGTGATATAATTACATGGTTCGAAGCTCAAGGAGGATTAGAGGCTTAAGGACTGAAGTCTCCCTTCCCCAGGAGGCTTGCTCTTCCCCATGTG
>NW_027728623.1:0-314 GCF_054177405.1 Leptonychotes weddellii | reverse complement strand
TCTCCAGTTGTTGGGACCCCCTTTCTCTTCTAAGAGCTGTCTGCACCAGGAGCTTTCTTGCACGAGTTCTTATTCATTCATACACTGGAAATGAGGAAAGATGGGGTTACTGTCTTCTTGGGCTGCTGTGGTCTAATCCAGAAGTCCCTAAAGTCAGGAGACCTGTACCCCAGTCTAAGTTCATCCAGGGTTTCCTGGAGTCTCCTCTTTGGGTTGTAGTGTTCGCATTATATTGGGTGGTCCATGTTAATACCACTCTTAAAGGGAGTCATGAGGGAGACAGCATGAACACCCATGGAGTACCTTCTAGATAT
>NW_027728622.1:0-314 GCF_054177405.1 Leptonychotes weddellii | reverse complement strand
CAGTTTGTCTTCTAGATCACTAATTTGTTCTTCTGCCTGGTTTACCCTAGCTGTTAGAGGATCTAGATTAGATTGGATCTCATTGATGGCATTTTTAAGTTCTGCCAGATCAGCTCTCATTTCTGCCTTTAGAGGGCCTTAGAGACTATGTTGCCATTAATCAATTTCTCCATTCTAGCTATTGTCTTCACAACTACTATCTTGAATTCCATTTCTGACATCTTGATTATATCTGTATCCATTTGTAAATCTGTGGCAGAAGTCACAGTCTGTGAGTCTTTCCTATTTTGGGGGTTCCTCCTCTTAGTCATTCT
>NW_027728621.1:0-5059 GCF_054177405.1 Leptonychotes weddellii | reverse complement strand
GGTGGGTATTGAGGAGGGCACGTTCTGCATGGAGCACTGGGTGTTGTGCACGAACAATGAATCATGGAACACTTCATCTAGAACTAATGATGTAATGTATGGGGATTAACATAAGAATAAAAAAAAAAAAAAAAAGAGAGGCAGATACTAAAATATGGAAATCAGGCCATCGATATGGTGATTTCCATTTTCATTCCTCCAGAAATGAGATGTCAGTGGATTTTATTTCCCCAAAAGTGTTACACGACTTTCAGAAGGGTAAGGAAATTTCCCCTTCTAGCAATGATGTGGAACCTTAGCTGCGCATGGGAATCACCTGGGAAACTTTTTTTTTTTAAATGTTGGTGCCTAGGTCCTATCCCCCCAGAGATTCTGATTTATTTGGTTTGGGGTGTGACCCAGGTATTGGGATTTTTAAAAGCTCCCGGGGGTAATTCTGATGTGGAGCCCAAGTTGACAACTACTGCTTTACATCTTCCTTTTAGAGAATTGCCCCTCTTCTGGCCTCAGATGTCACAGAGAAAATGACACACACGTTGAGAATCTTTACAGTTTTTACTTTAAAGTAGATATCTTGTGTTGTTCTCGATAGCTACCCCTACAAACATATGCTATCTTCAGCTGCTCAGCAGTTATCTTGACAGAGACAGAAAAACATAGGAATTAAATAATCTATTTTTTTTGGTAGGAGACTCTGTGGCTTCATTATCGAAAACAGCATGGAAAGCACCTCATAAAAACCTGACAGTTAACCCTGCCTTTGTTTAATTGGCGTGAAGGGCTCTAGCCTATATAGACTGTGCTATAGACTAAGGAAGCAATCTGATAAAGAACACATGCTGTTTACCCAGGCTGGAGTCTTAATGGTTTGTCATGTGAACGCGTGTGCATTGTTCAAAGTGATCACCCCTTTCCAGAGTGAAACCGTGACGCAATTGCTGACATCCCGGCCATGCATTTTCCATGGGCTCCTGCTTGTGAGCTCCTCCACCAAGCTCTCCCCCAAAAACAGCTACTGACAGGAGAAACAAAACCTTTTACCTAGTCTGACCATATTCAAGGCATGCTACCTACCCTGGATCGCACCGTTCCTGCAGTCCGCTCTGCCCAGGTCAGAGAGGAAGCCCACACGCCTGCTCTTCCAGCTTATACCATGGGCCATTTCTCATGCACCTCCTCTGCACACCACACCACAGCTGTCTGCATCTCGTGGCACAGTGTTGGCTCGGCTTCCAGCACCCATCTGTGACTGGGGTTGCAGGGGGAGGAGAAGAAAAAGAAAAAAGAAATGCATGTGGTAAATGACCAAAATTGCCCACATTGTCCTGGGCGAGCCTCAAATCCTCCACAATTTGATTGCCTTCTGAAAGGTACAGGCCCTGAGTTTATTGAGCCTCTTTTTGTATTTGAGTCTGAACACTGGAACTGATGGTCCTTGAGAAGTCTCCTCTGTGATTTCTCGACTTTCCTTTTCTTTGAAGTAATGGGGAAAAAATGAGAAATGTTGAGTGGGACAGATCACAGGTTTTCCCCTGTCTTGGGCTTCTGTGCACAGAATCAGATAAATCAGTACCGGTTTAGTCTACCTGGTAAATTGAGAACGCTTTTTATTTTCATCATAGGAAGTAGAAATGTTGGCTTTTAGTTTTGAAAGACAGACCTAGTCCATGGTTTCGACTGAGCTGGAAGGTTAGTAGTCCTCAGACCAGGGATGTTGACCGAGTCCATATTCATTTAATTCAATGATCAATTCATTTCTGATTACTAGCAAAGAGTCTGATCTCCTGATAGGATAACAGGAATCTGCAGGATTGGAGGGGGTGATGGACCTTCATCATCACACATAGACGCGGGTCCAGGGGAGGGAGCTGACTTCTCTGGGGAAGAATGTTGGCTCCGAATATGATCTGATGGCCCCGTTCAAATCCCAGCTCTGCCACGTCCCGGCCCTGTGACCTTAGGCAAGTGATTGCACCTCTCTGTGTCCGGGTTTCCCCACCTGTAAAATGAAGGTAATAATAGTATCTGCCTCCTCGGATTGTGCTGAGGATGAAATGACTCAACGTGTGTGAAGTGCCTAGAACACCGCCTGAAAATTAGATGTGACTCCCCCTGCCCCGGAAACCTAACCCACTGTAGTCACACAAAGGCGGAAGATTGCTGCGTCCTGCCAAACTTACAGGCATGCACGGCATTCTTCCCCATCTATTTCCAAAAAATTTATAGTGCAGGGTACCTGTGTGGCTCAGTGGGTTAAGCGGGAGACTCTTGTTTTCCACTCAGGTCATGATCTCAGGGTCCTGGGATCAAGCCCCACATGGGGCTCTGTGCTCAGCAGGGAGTCTGCTTCAGGACTCTCTCTCTCTCTCCCTCTGCCCCCCTAAAATAAACAAATAAATCTTTTTTTTTAAATCGATGGGAAGATCCTGTTCAGAATTTCTGCAAGTGCAACGTGCTGACCAGTTCACATCAGAACCACTTGGGTTGCTTAATCAAAATTGCAAAGCCCAGGCCCCCCTCAGACCTACTGAGCCTCTTTGGGGTTCAAGGCCTGGGCATCTGAATTCTTAACAAGCATCTCATGTGATATAATGTACTCTCAAGTCAGGAAAGTGTGATTAGAATTAACAAAGAATGATACCCGTGGAGCCTAGAGCCTGGTCTTATGAATCCAGGAAAGCTGTGTCTCTCAAACGTCATTCAAGTGTTACCTTTATTTACAAATTTGCCCAGTTATTTGACAATTGGTAACAGCATATGCCTACAATTTTCTGTTACGTGACTCTCTACTTTTATAAAAACAAATTCATTTTAAAAGGGAAATTTATTTCGTTAGTGCAAATGAAAAACAGACATCTTGCCATAACTAGATGATAACTGTAAGAGTAAATAATCATTTTTTAAAATAATGTTATTAAATTCTACTATTACCCACTGAAGCTCTGAATCTGCCGCAGCACTTGTTAAATAGGAAAAAAATCAGCAAGCGCCAGAGAGGTGTTCCAGACTTGGTAGCACCATGTGGAGACTTTCTCCTTGATGCCATGATTAAGAGGAACTCAAAGGAGAGTAACTTCCTCGCCGGGTCATGCAATGCCATTGAACATTGTGTCTAAGCACCACCTAAAGTCATTTCCTAGTGAGTCATGGCGCACTTGGTGCAGAACTGCAATAAAGCCTTCGCCTGAAGTCTATTGACTCTGGATTTGCAAGAATAAGAATAAAAACAAAACAAAAAAAACAATGGCCCAGGCTACTCAAGACACCAGTAAGCATGGTACATGTGGTCCATGAGTCTCCAGGACCTCCCTCAGATGTCCGTCTCAAAGGGTGAGGGTGTCACAGATTTGGATTCATATCCAACTACCCACTCCCTGTGGTTTGTGACCTTGGGCAAGTCTGCAGAAATCTTCCTTTCTACAACATAAAATGACATGATACTTGTTCAAGCCAAGATGAAATCAAATGATGTTTGAAAAGCCTTAACACAGAGGATGACGCACAGTTGATGTTCAATAAATGGTAGCTTTTAAAAATTACCAAGCCTTCATATTTTTAACCATTTTTGATAGAACTCTTTGTAGAATGCTATTTTATCTCCTAAATACAGTGAAACTTGATGACTCAAGGCTATCATTTTGAATGTCTCTGCAGTCATTTTATTGTCATCAGATGCATTTCTAACACCTTCCCATATTCACCTTCTTGTTTGGCCATTCCACATATGCAGTGGTCAGATAACCAAGCCAAAAGTCCACCAATAGAGACTTGATTAAAACACAGCAAAATTACATGGGTAGCCAATAAAAGTGCAAAAAGATACTCTAATAGTAATCAGAAAAATAGAGGCACCTGGGTGGCTCAGTCAGTTAAGCAGCTGCCTTCAGCTCAGGTCATAATCCCGGAGTCCTGGGATTGAGCCCCACATCGGGCTCCCTGCTCAGTGGGGAGTCTGCTTCTCCCCTGCCTTTCCACTCATGCCCTCTCTCACTATCTCTGTCTCTCTCAAATAAACAAATAAAATACTTTTTTTAGAAAATCTATGCAACAGAATCTCTTCCTCATGGGCACAGGATTGTATGTGCAAAACTCCAAGTATTGGTGAGGATGTGGAGAAGTTAGAATCCTTGTGCATCACTGTAGAAAACAATATGGTGGCTCCTCAAAAAATTAAACATAGAATTACCGTATGATCCAGCAATTCCTCTGGGTTATATACCTAAAAGAATTGAAAGGAAGGACTCAAACAGATCTCTGCATGTTCATAGCAACATTATTAATAATAGCTGAGAGGGGAAACAACCCAAGTGTCCATTGACGGATGAATATCAAAATGTGGGAGATAACATGCATGGAGTATGATTCAGTCATGAAAAAGAATCAAGTACCAAGAGATGCTACAGCATGGATGACCCTTGAAAACATTACACTAAGTTTATTTAACTTAGATATGAAAGGACAAATACCACTTACATGAGATACCCAGCACAGTCAAAATCATTGACACAGAAAGTAGAATTGTAGTTGCCCAGGTCTGGGGGAGGGGGCAATAAGGAGTTAGTGTTTAATGGGGACAGAGTGTCAGTTTGGGAAGATGAAAAGTTCTGGAGACGGATGGTGCTGATGGCTGCACAACAATGTGAATGTGCTTAATGCCACTGAACTAAACATGGTTAAAATGGTAAAATCTTATATTAAGTATATTTTACCACAATTTTATTTTATTTTATGTATTTATTTTTAAAGTAATCTCCATGCCCAATGGCTCAAACTCATGACCCCAAAATCAGGAGTCGCACGCTCCACCAACCGAACCAGCCAGGTGCCTCTACCACAATTCTTAAAAAAAGAATGCAGAGCGGGCGCCTGGGTGGCTCAGTTGGTTAAGCGACTGCCTTCGGCTCAGGTCATGATCCTGGAGTCCCTGGATCGAGTCCCGCATCGGGCTCCCTGCTCGGCAGGGAGCCTGCTTCTGCCTCTGACCCTCCCCCCTCTCATGTGCTCTCCCTCTCTCATTCTCTCTGTCTCAAATAAATAAATAAATAAATCTTTAAAAAAA
>NW_027728620.1:0-314 GCF_054177405.1 Leptonychotes weddellii | reverse complement strand
CTGCTGGCTGCATTCCAGTGGTTTTGGATCATTGTGTTTTTATTTTCATTTGTTTTCATGTAATTTTAATTTCTTCTTTGATTTCCTGAGGGATTGACTAATTGTTTAGAGTGTGTTATCTAAGCTCTATGTATTTGTAGTCTTTCCAGATTTTTTCTTGGTTGACTTCTAGTTTCAGCATTGTGGTCAGAGAAGGTGCTCGGTATGATATGAATATTCTTGAATTTGTTGAGGCCTGTTTTGTGGCCTAATATGTGATCTATTCTGGAGACTGTCCCATGTGCACTTGAAAAGAATGTGTATTTTGCTATTTT
>NW_027728619.1:0-314 GCF_054177405.1 Leptonychotes weddellii | reverse complement strand
CACAGGAAGACCAGAGGTGCCTGAGTGCGGCAGAGCTCCCAGGTATCGGAGCAGGGAAGCTGGCTGCAGAGACGGAGCCGAGGAGTGGGCTCTCAGCTCGGGGTTGCCATACACCGTGATCCGCGGCACAGTCGGGCCACTGCTCTTCCAGCAGGGAACCAACAAGGGGCAGATCTGGGGAGACTCCCCTTCCTCCCCCGGGAGGAGTGGCGCGGGAGCACACCGCAGGAATCTTCGGGGTTTGGAGACTCCAAACGGGGTTGTATACCAGAGATAGAAATGCTCGGTCACAGGCCGGGTGAGCACGGAGTGTG
>NW_027728618.1:0-314 GCF_054177405.1 Leptonychotes weddellii | reverse complement strand
TTCTTTCACCCATTAGTCATTTAAGAGTAGGTTGTTTGGGCGCCTGGGTGGCTCAGTTGGTTAAGAGACTGCCTTCGGCTCAGGTCATGATCCTGGAGTCCCTGGATCGAGTCCTGCATCGGGCTCCCTGCTCAGCAGGGAGTCTGCTTCTCCCTCTGGCCCTCCCCCCTCTCATGTGCTCTCTCTCATTCTCTCTCTCTCAAATAAATAAATAAAATCTTTAAAAAAAAAAGAGTATGTTGTTTATTTTCCACCTATTTCTGTATTTCCAGTTTTCCTTTTGATAATGATGTCCATCTCCATTCTATTATGTT
>NW_027728617.1:0-314 GCF_054177405.1 Leptonychotes weddellii | reverse complement strand
CCCCAGCTGCTCACGGACTTGGAAGTCTCCCCCAGTGCGAGCCCTCCCTCAGCCCCACGTAGAATCAGTCGTGGAACTCCACTGATCCATCATGCTGAACATGAAGTGTTCTCTCCTTCTCCCCTGCATGCCACTGCCGAGGCTGGGGTCCATGCTGTTTCTCTCTGACGGGTATCACAGGGCTCTCTCGATTATGTTCCTTGCTTCCTCCCCTGGCCCCACAGTCTGCAGGGTCATGTTATTAAAGTATGCCCTGATTGTGTTCTTTTCCTGCTGAAAATCATTTATTGCTTTCTGAGGCCTTCTGGACAATG
>NW_027728616.1:0-314 GCF_054177405.1 Leptonychotes weddellii | reverse complement strand
ATTGAATAGAGCACTGGGTGTTACACAGAAACAATGAATCATGGAACACTACATCAAAAACTGATGATGTAATGTTCGGTGACATAACATAATAAAATAAAAATAAAAAAAAAAAAACCTCATCTATTAAAAGTGCAATAAGATGGTATCGGGTATTTTTTAGCCAGAAGGAAAATGATCCCAAATGGAAAATGGAAAACTGAGATGGAACACAAGAAGGTTTCAAAGTAAGTGTACTATTTTACACTGAAAATTTTAGAATTCCATATGTCCCATGGGACATATGTGGGAGAATATTTGGTGCTTTAAATTGT
>NW_027728615.1:0-314 GCF_054177405.1 Leptonychotes weddellii | reverse complement strand
TACACTAAAAAAAGCACTGAATTGTATACTTTAAATGGGTGACTTATGGTATCTAAATTACATCTCAATAAAGCTATTGAGAAAGGAGAGGCGGATGCAATCATGCATTGTATTACTTGGTGCCTCTGAAGATTGAATGCTAAGATTACTTAGGTGTTTCATCACTTAGAAAAACTGTTTCCATGTTCAGCTCTAATACTAAACAAGACATGAAAAGAGAGTGTCAGTGTCACTGAGGGAAGTGTCACTGAGAGTCCCGGAGATAGTCGCAGAAAAATACGTGCATTCTTAAGCATACGTGTGTACTAAAACAG
>NW_027728614.1:0-314 GCF_054177405.1 Leptonychotes weddellii | reverse complement strand
TTCCTCTTTATCCATCACCTCTGTTACTAATGACTTCCGAACTCAACTTTTCTGTTCCAGGCAACGTCCTTCCCAGTCCTCTGTGCCTTAATCATTCCTACTTAGGAGACATGGCCCAGGTTCTTTTCCTGATTTGTCCTCCTGGAGATTCTCTGCAGCTTTTGGGGCATTTTGTTCTCTAATCCCACTCTTTGCCCCTAATTTTGTGCCTTCATATCAACAACTTATGGGGTCTGAGGAACTGGCCCCTTTGTCTTGCTTTGCATCTTGCAGTCTGAATGATGCACAGAAATTATGTATTCTGAGTCTGTTTC
>NW_027728613.1:0-314 GCF_054177405.1 Leptonychotes weddellii | reverse complement strand
ACAAGAGCTTTGAATGACACTGAACCAGATGGACCTCATAGATATATACAGAACATTCCACCCTAAAACAACAGAATACTCATTCTTCTCGAGCGCACATGGAACTTTCTCCAGGATAGACCACATACTGGGTCACAAATCAGGTCTCAACCAATATCAAAAGATAGAGATTATTCCCTGAATATTCTCAGACCACAGTGTTTTAAAACTGGAACTCAATCACAAGAAAAAGTTTGGCAGAAATTCAAACACTTGGAAGCTAAAGACCACTCTGCTCAAGAATTTCCTGGTTGACCCAAACAAATGAAGAACTT
>NW_027728612.1:0-314 GCF_054177405.1 Leptonychotes weddellii | reverse complement strand
GCTACCTAGACCATGGACCCGTCCATGAAGAATTTCCAGTTAAACATTCCCAGTACTTTAAAACGCAATTCACGCTTTCCAGGCATGACCAACATTGCCTTGTAGTTGAAGCCTATCAGCAGATCTGACCATGAAAAGACTACAGCCTCCAAAGTGAGATTACTGCATCTTCATCTCCTGGGAGACAATTTAGTGGTTGTAGAAGCAAAGATGGCTGCCCTCAAATTAATCCCCAGTGGCCCAATAATGAGCTGGGCTTGGGAATTTCTCTCAAACTGCCATTTGAAAACGTTGATCTTCCAGCAAATAGCTAT
>NW_027728611.1:0-314 GCF_054177405.1 Leptonychotes weddellii | reverse complement strand
GTGGGGGAGATTCTATCACACACCCACAGCCCAGGTCCCTAAAACGTGCTGGTAACTACGTCCATTCACAGGACCCTGGCTTCAAGCTCACGGTCTAGCTGTGGTCCCAGGATACACTCTGTGCCTTCTCTAAAGCAGAGCCGCGTGACGAACAGGGGTTCACGGTCTGTTAGACCCGGGTCTGAGCACTGGCTTGGCCCCCTCTCGGCTGGCCGTGGAACCTCACACGTGGTCTCCGGGCGCTGGTGTAATCACCGTCCACCCGCAAAGTGGGATGATGGAGAGTGCTGTTCTGAGGGGCGCAGGGGAGAATT
>NW_027728610.1:0-5060 GCF_054177405.1 Leptonychotes weddellii | reverse complement strand
ATCATCAAGACAATATGGTACTGGCACAAAAACAGACACATAGATCAATGGAACAGAATAGAGAGCCCAAAAATGGACCCTCAACTCTATGGTCAACTAATCTTCAACAAAGCAGGAAAGAATGTCCAATGGAAAAAAGACAGTCTCTTCAACAAATGGTGTTGGGAAAATTGGACAGCCACATGCAGAAGAATGAAACTGGACCACTTTCATATACTGTACACAAAAATAAACTCAAAATGGATGAAAGACCTAAATGTGAGACAGGAATCCATCAAAATCCTAGAGGAGAACACAGGCAGCAACCTCTGTGACCTCGTCCACAGCAACTTCTTGCTAGACACATCTCCAAAGGCAAGGGAAATAAAGGCAAAAATGAACTATTGGGACTTCATCAATATAAAAAGCTTTTACACAGCAAAGGAACAGTCGACAAAACCAAAACTCAACAGAATGGGAGAAGCTATTTGCAAATGACATATCAGATAAAGGGCTATAAATAACTTATTAAACTCAATACCCAAAGAACAAATAATCCAATCAAGAAATGGGCAGAAGACATGAACAGACATATTTCCAAAGAAGACATCCAAATGGCCAACAGACACATGAAAAAATGCTCAACATCACTCAGCATCAGGGAAATACAAATTGAAACCACAATGAGATATCACTTCACACTGGTCAAAATGGTTAAAATGAACAACTCAGGAAGCAACACACGTTGGTGAGGATGGGGAAAAAGGGGAACCCTCCTACACTGTTGGTGGGAATGCAAGCTGGTGCAGCCACACTGGAGAACAGTATGGAAGTTCCTCAAAATGTTGAAAATAGAGCTACCCTATGACTCAGCTATTGCACTACTAGGGATTTACCCCAAAGATACAAATGTAGTGACCCGAAGGGGCACCAGCACCCCAGTGTTTACAGCAGCAATGTCCACAATTGCCAAACTATAGAAAGAGCCCAGATGTCCATCAATAGAGGAAGGGATAAAGAAGATGTGGTATATATAATGGAATATTAGGCAGCCATTAAAAAAATGAAATCTTGCCATTTGCAACTATGTGGATGGAACTAGAGGGTATTATACTAAGCAAAATAAATCAATAAGAGAAAGACAATTATCACATGATCTCACTCATATGTGGAATTTAAGAAACAAAACAGAGCATCATAGGGGAAGAGAGGAAAAAAATAAAACAAGACAAAACCAGAGAGGGAGACAAACCATAAAAGACTCTTCTTTTTTTTTTTAAATTCATTATGTTCAATTAGCCAACATATAGTACATCATTAGTTTTTGATGTACTGTCTAACAATTCATTAGTTGTATATAACACCCAGTGCTCATCACATCACATGCCCTCCTTAATACCCATCACCTGGTTACCCCATCCCGTCAACCCCGTCCCTTCTATAACCCTCAGTTTGTTTCCTGGAATCCAGAGTCTCTCATGGTTTGTCTCCTTCTCTGAATTCTTCCCATTCAATTTTCCCTCCCTTCCCCTATGGTCCTCTGCACTATTCCTTATATTGCACATATGAGTGAAACCATATGATAATTGTCTTTCTCTGCTTGACTTATTTCACTTAGCATAATACCCTTCAGTTGCATCCATGATGCAAATGGTAGCTATTCATCCTTTCTGATGGCTGAGTAATATTCCATTCCATAAGAGACCCTTACTCATAGGAAACAAACTGAGGGTTGCTGGAGGGGATGTGGGGTGGAGGGGATGGGGTAACTGGGTGATGGACATTAAGGAGGGCATGTGATGTAATGAACACTGGGTGTTATATAAGACTGATGATTCACAGACCTGTAACTCTGAAACCAATAATACCTTATATGTTAATTAATTGAATTTAAATTTTAAAAAATTTTAAAAATTAAAAAAAAGTCTTTGTTTTCTGCCCCTTTACATACCTTCTTTTAATAGCATCTTCCTTTCATCAGACCTTCACAAGCAATATTTTGGAACAAAGGAGGAGGAAAAACATCAGGAAGAAATGGAAGGGAGCAACCAATTGTCATGTATATTGGTATCTGTAGTTTGACTTTTGAACAAAAGAATGTATTTTTTAAATAGGGTGGAATAAATTCAAAAGTCCATACTCAAAAATATCCATTTTTACATGTGTTTATATACCATAAATATATACTCATATATGCTTCTTTACGAACTAGAGATACAAAGCATATGCATAAGTATGTAAAGAACCATTCATAAAAATTTAGCCTTTATATAAGCATACATGGATTGTAAATGTGAAGAAAATGGTACATAATAAAAATGAAACATCTGGCCCTCCAGATATGCATTTTAATGAGTGCCTTAACAATAGCATGTGACAAATGGAGCATACGGTCATGATATCAGTAGTCTTGCTACTGAGAACTGGACAGACCTTTTGAACCAAATATTGTAGTATATAGATACATCTACAATATTTTTCTAAACACACAAATTTGAAACCATTTTAAATTAAATAACTGCACATTCATTAATTGTTTTTACTAAGTTCATACACTAATCTTCTTACTAGGAGGAAACACTCACATGAAACACAAAACAAATACATCTTAATCTAAAATAACAATTTGAATGACCGCAATGAAGCTAATCTTGCCCATTCTGCACCTACTCGGGCTTTCTCTCTGGATCATGGAATTATTTTGAAAGTGGTTGTGATTTAGATATAGGCTATAACAGAGAAGAAACTTGTTCAAAATGCTTCAAGAGGCTTGCACAAACTTTCCCACTGCTAAAGCTCTTATGGGAAACACAATCCCATTCTCGCCTTTAGCTTAACCTTCAAACCTTCAACCCTCTTTCAATAAAGAAAGTTCATTGCTTAGCGCAAACAACAAGCATTTTGTGTAGCACAAGGAGCCTATGAAATGGAGTTCTGTTGATGTACTGGTTCTGCAGACTCAGGAGGTCACTGGCAAGATGCCATTTTGATATAGCAACTTCATTCCCTAAACCAGAGACCATGTGAGAAATGTCAAATCATGCTGTAAGAGAAGGCACTGACTTCTGGGTGGGAGAGAACACTACAAGAGCTTATTTAAAGAAGACTTGTTTTGACTAACAAGGAAGCAGAATGTTTTGGGGGAAAGAGCAGAGGAAATCTAGTGATGAGATGAATGTAGAGGCCATTCTGTCACTTCCCAGCGAGGTCAATTTCTGAGGCTCAAATGCTCTACTTAGAAAGTGGGGTAATAGTCTACAGATTTGTTGGGGAATTAAAGGGTCAGACAAATGTAAACAACCTAGATGTTAGCTAAGGCCTCTCTGCCCCCCAATTCCTATATCTATGCATGTTGCTTGAGTTAACACCCTATACAACCCAGAGAGAAACTCAACCCATGATGGTGTAGCCAAAAAAAAAAAAAAAACCACCAAAAGCAAAAATGCACACAAAGTATTTGTGTGATCTTAGTGCCCTTATTGGTACCCTTAGTGGGGCCACAAGTTGGTAGAGTGTGTAAACTCAATGTCACCAGCTTTTCCTCTTCTCTCTCCCCTTCCCATCCCATTCTGGGACAATTAAATTTCTCTCCTTTTCTTTTCCTGAATAATTTTGTCTCCTTCTCTGAAGCTTGGGTACCTCCTGACCTCCAGACTCCAGAGGGATGCATTTACACCAAAGCTTACATGTAAGTCACTAGAATAAGGGCTGTACTCTCTCCGTAAGAAACTCTGGTAGCAGCTGCTAAAGGAGTAAAATTTCACCAACTCCTTATAGTTAATTACTATTATTACTGGCTAAAATAAAGCTTGATCACTTGGAATCTCCAGAACAATGACAATCAGGGAAGATAATGAGATTAATTCCACAGCAATTATTTCACACTTCAAGTAATATTCAAGTGTATCAGGGCCTATGAAATATTGTCACTTTCTATTTTTCCTATACCCAAGGCAGTTTGAGTAGAAGTGCAGACCCCTTTGTGATCTGTGACATACTCTCAGGGGGCCTGGGCATTCTTTCTGAAGATTTAACATTTTGGGGCTTTCACATTCATGATACTCTGAAAAATTAAAGTAAGTCTCTTCCACTTCATCTGGATGAATGCCTTATGAACAATTAAGTGTCAAGTGATCATCTGTGGTAGTTATGTTCAGCCTTTTAGTGAATTGATAAACTTATCTATGTCCCCTCTGAATATAAAAATAATAGTTGTTACATATCTGCTACTGGAACTCAAACTCAAAAGAACTGTTAAATTTCTTTACAAGTAGCAATTCTCTGTAGTAATGATTTTTCATAGATAAAATTCTTACCTTTATGTATATTAAGGCTTTGATTTGACATCATTGACATGATATAGTGAAGCAAAGTAAATACTATAATTGTAGTGGGTCAGTGAAAAAAAAGAGGTAGACTTAATACAGAAATTATACATTCACAGTAGTATCAAACAAATGCAACGCATGTTTTAGAAAAACTTAGTTTCAGGAGATGAAGGAAATCATCAGTAAATGACTTGTTTGTGGCATTTAAAAAACTATTTGAGCATAAATCAAGATTTCTTGGTTATATTTTAAATTCAGAAGAGACTGGTCTTTGGAAGGTTCTGGGTAAATATAAAGTCTGAACTAGCAAAGATTTAAAGTAATTAATACCATTATGTATGACTTATATGAACATGCATTTCCTACATTTAGAATATACTGACTATAGTGACTCTTCTTTGTAGATTAGAATCCATCCATTTAAATATCCAAAAATATCAGGTAACCATGCACGTTGAACCCCTAGGATTAAAGAGATGAAGGACAAAAATTAGATCATGAGCAACATGGAGAAATTCTGGGAACAAACACTTTGGGTCCTAAAATTGTCTAGACGTATTACTTGGCTAGGCTAAGTCCCTAGTTATTCAACCAAAACCTAATCTAGGTGTTGATGTGAAGGTATTTCCTAAATGTGATTGAAGTCCATAATCAGTTCACTTTAAGTAAGAGAGATTAATTACCCTAGATAATCTGGGTGAGCCTCATTCAATGGCTGAAAGGCTTTAAGAGTGAGACAGGCTGGACACCTGG
>NW_027728609.1:0-314 GCF_054177405.1 Leptonychotes weddellii | reverse complement strand
TAACAACAAATTACTATGTGAAGTTTAAGATGTCTCGTAATTCCTTTTGTGTTAGACTATACTCCACTGAGCATGTACAAGTATATACATAATACGAATGCTCTGCTTTAAAGAGCCGTGTGTTAAACATTTTTTTGTCTGTGGCTCCATTGTCAATTTGATATCCAGCTAGCTTCACTCGTTAGAGTTTTCAATTTTAGGCATTTTTTTCCTGTTAATTATGTGATATAATTACATGGTTCGAAGCTCAAGGAGGATTAGAGGCTTAAGGACTGAAGTCTCCCTTCCCCAGGAGGCTTGCTCTTCCCCATGTG
>NW_027728608.1:0-314 GCF_054177405.1 Leptonychotes weddellii | reverse complement strand
GCCATTTTTTGGTTTTGTGGTCTTAAGTCTCTTTCCACAAATGGAAAGATCTTTCTTCCCTTCTTGAATGTCTTTTGGGTTTTACAGTTATTACTTCAATTATGTATTTCCTACCTGTTTGTGTACAGAAAGCAATTTGCTTGTTGATAATGGGGGAGGTCCTGCATGTCGGGGGCTGGGGGGATATAGGAAACCTCTCTATTTTCCACTTCATTTTGCTTGAACCGAAAAAGCTTCTAAAACATAAAGGCTGTTTTTTAAAAATGTAATTTACAGAGTAATGCCTAATGGCACCTGCTTTTTTTTTTTTTTTT
>NW_027728607.1:0-314 GCF_054177405.1 Leptonychotes weddellii | reverse complement strand
CCAGCTGCTCACGGACTTGGAAGTCTCCCCCAGTGTGAGCCCTCCCTCAGCCCCACGTAGAATCAGTCGTGGAACTCCACTGATCCATCATGCTGAACATGAAGTGTTCTCTCTTCTTCTCCCCTGCATGCCACTGCCGAGGCTGGGGTCCATGCTGTTTCTCTCTGACGGGTATCACAGGGCTCTCTCGATTATGTTCCTTGCTTCCTCCCCTGGCCCCACAGTCTGCAGGGTCATGTTATTAAAGTATGCCCTGATTGTGTTCTTTTCCTGCTGAAAATCATTTATTGCTTTCTGAGGCCTTCTGGACAATG
>NW_027728606.1:0-314 GCF_054177405.1 Leptonychotes weddellii | reverse complement strand
TTCCTCTTTATCCATCACCTCTGTTACTAATGACTTCCGAACTCAACTTTTCTGTTCCAGGCAACGTCCTTCCCAGTCCTCTGTGCCTTAATCATTCCTACTTAGGAGACATGGTCCAGGTTCTTTTCCTGATTTGTCCTCCTGGAGATTCTCTGCAGCTTTTGGGGCATTTTGTTCTCTAATCCCACTCTTTGCCCCTAATTTTGTGCCTTCATATCAACAACTTATGGGGTCTGAGGAACTGGCCCCTTTGTCTTGCTTTGCATCTTGCAGTCTGAATGATGCACAGAAATTATGTATTCTGAGTCTGTTTC
>NW_027728605.1:0-314 GCF_054177405.1 Leptonychotes weddellii | reverse complement strand
CTTGTTCCCTCTGCCCCTCCCACCACTCATGCTTATTTGCTCTTTCAAAAAAAAAAAAAGAATATGGGGTTTTTTTTCTTTTTAAGATTTATTTATTTTATTTTATTCTTTACAAGATTTTATTTATTTGAGAAAGAAAGGGTACGAGCCAGGGGAATGGCAGCGGGAGAGGGAGAAGCAGGCTCCCCACTGAGCAGGGAGCCCAATGCGGGGCTCGATCCCAGAACCTCATGACCTGAGCCAAAGGCAGACGCTTAACCAACTGAGCCACCCAGGCGTCCCTATTTATTTATTTTAGAGAGAGAGAGCACAAG
>NW_027728604.1:0-314 GCF_054177405.1 Leptonychotes weddellii | reverse complement strand
GTGGGGGAGATTCTATCACACACCCACAGCCCAGGTCCCTAAAACGTGCTGGTAACTACGTCCATTCACAGGACCCTGGCTTCAAGCTCACGGTCTAGCTGTGGTCCCAGGATATACTCTGTGCCTTCTCTAAAGCAGAGCCGCGTGACGAACAGGGGTTCACGGTCTGTTAGACCCGGGTCTGAGCACTGGCTTGGCCCCCTCTCGGCTGGCCGTGGAACCTCACACGTGGTCTCCGGGCGCTGGTGTAATCACCGTCCACCCGCAAAGTGGGATGATGGAGAGTGCTGTTCTGAGGGGCGCAGGGGAGAATT
>NW_027728603.1:0-314 GCF_054177405.1 Leptonychotes weddellii | reverse complement strand
TTTTTGAGGAGTTTTTCCCTGAGCCCCATGTAACTGAAGGGATGGGGAGTCCAGCTGCCAGCTTGACCAAGGGCTGACGAATTTACTGGAATGCATGGAAGGTAAAAGATAGGTCTTCTTTTCCCTCTTCTCTCCTTTCAGCCAGAACCAAGGTTTAACCCATTAACTGGCTGGTTCTTTGGGGATTTAGATCTCTCCCAGATTGTGGCTCTACATATGTGTGTAGACATAAACACAGACCAGGCAAACTCTGTTCAAGTTCCGAATCCCATATGCTCACATAGCAATGCCCAGCTAGCCCATTTTGGCACCTG
>NW_027728602.1:0-314 GCF_054177405.1 Leptonychotes weddellii | reverse complement strand
TCAGGTAGTGTTTCTCAACTTTGGCTGTAAGTAGAATTACTGAGGGACCTTAAAAAGAAGTACTGATCGGGCGCCTGGGTGGCTCAGTTGGTTAAGCGACTGCCTTCGGCTCAGCTCACGATCCTGGAGTCCCGGGATCGAGTCCCGCATCGGGCTCCCTGCTCGGCAGGGAGTCTGCTTCTCCCTCTGACCCTCCTCCGTCTCATGGTCTCTGTCTCTCATTCTCTCTGTCTCAAATAAATAAATAAAATCTTTAAAAAAAAAAAAAAAAAGTACTGATCCCTGGGTCCCACCCCTAAAGTTCAGGTTTAATT
>NW_027728601.1:0-314 GCF_054177405.1 Leptonychotes weddellii | reverse complement strand
TTCTTTCACCCATTAGTCATTTAAGAGTAGGTTGTTTGGGCGCCTGGGTGGCTCAGTTGGTTAAGAGACTGCCTTCGGCTCAGGTCATGATCCTGGAGTCCCTGGATCGAGTCCCGCATCGGGCTCCCTGCTCAGCAGGGAGTCTGCTTCTCCCTCTGGCCCTCCCCCCTCTCATGTGCTCTCTCTCATTCTCTCTCTCTCAAATAAATAAATAAAATCTTTAAAAAAAAAAGAGTATGTTGTTTATTTTCCACCTATTTCTGTATTTCCAGTTTTCCTTTTGATAATGATGTCCATCTCCATTCTATTATGTT
>NW_027728600.1:0-314 GCF_054177405.1 Leptonychotes weddellii | reverse complement strand
GCTACCTAGACCATGGACCCGTCCATGAAGAATTTCCAGTTAAACATTCCCAGTACTTTAAAACGCAATTCACGCTTTCCAGGCATGACCAACATTGCCTTGTGGTTGAAGCCTGTCAGCAGATCTGACCATGAAAAGACTACAGCCTCCAAAGTGAGATTACTGCATCTTCATCTCCTGGGAGACAATTTAGTGGTTGTAGAAGCAAAGATGGCTGCCCTCAAATTAATCCCCAGTGGCCCAATAATGAGCTGGGCTTGGGAATTTCTCTCAAACTGCCATTTGAAAACGTTGATCTTCCAGCAAATAGCTAT
>NW_027728599.1:0-5060 GCF_054177405.1 Leptonychotes weddellii | reverse complement strand
AAATTTACAGTTGGGGTGCCTGGGTGGCTCAGTTGGTTAAGGGTCTGCCTTTGGCTCAGGTCATGATCTCAAGGTCCTGGGATGGAGTCTGACATCGGGCTCTTCTGCTTCTCCCTCTCCCTCTGCCCCTCCCCTCCATTCATGTTCTCTCTCTCTCTCAAATAAAAATAAATAAAATCTTTAAAAAAAACAATTAAATACAGAATTAATAAGAGGTACATACCTTACAAATACCCAGAGAATATGCCAGGAAGGTAAAAATGCAATCTGTAGAGAAAAATCCAGAAGACTTAGAACACTTACACACAAAATCAGAGAAGCAAAGGAGATAAAAGCATTAAAACCAAATGCATTTGTTATAACAATAAAAGTAAATGAGTGTGTTCTTTTATTAAAAAAAAAAAACTTACAAGTATATGCTGTTTACCAGAGGCACTTCCAAAACAAAAGAGAAATTAAATATTAAGGAGAGATTAAATTTAAAACAGCAGGCAAACACGATCAGGGAAAGGCAAACAAAGAGAAAACGGAGGCGGGAACGTTCTTATTAGTCAGCACAGCACCAAGAGCAAAAGATACCAAAATGCACAGTTATTTTATGATGATCAAAGGCAGGATCCACAATGAAATTCGTCATATGGCAGATTAATATGGCATCAAAACAAATCAACAAAAAGTGGCCAAATACAAAAAGAATCAGAATTGCAGTGGTTGACAATAACCATCTCTCTTGACTGATAGTCAAATGGATGAAAAAAAATAGACAAAGTACTTTAATAATACAATTCATAAGGTTAAAGAAATTTCTACCCATGTCTATAAATGGATCAAGAGGTAGATTGGGATAGCCAGTCCCCACGATGTCCTCCCTTCCCGCTTGGCGCTGAGGATGCTCTGTGTATCCAGTGGAGGACACAGGAATGATGGTGCATCACTTCCAAGACGGGGGTATTAAACACATCACAGCTTCTGTTTGCATCGTGTTCTTTCTTTTTCCCTTGGGTCACTCATTCCGGGGAGGCTAGTTGTAATATGAAGAGAGGTCCACATGGCAAGGAACCCATGTGGCTTCTGCCAACAGCTACAGGAATGGAGCCATCCCTGGGCTGGACCTTCCCCCTTCGCTGGTCCTCAATGCCTGAGCCACAGAGACGGGGAGAGAATAACTGCCTGTTGCTTGAAGCTATTGTTTGGGAGTCATTTGTTATGCAGCAATAGATGACTAATAGATGGGTAGGAAAATAGATTTTTCATAATATTCCCTCTTGTCAAACATCAAAGGAGAGGTTACAAAATTGATTATACCTTGGGGCGCCTGGGTGGCTCAGTCGTTAAGCGTCTGCCTTCAGTTCAGGTCATGATCCCAGAGTCCTGGGATCGAGCCCCACATCGGGCTCCCTGCTCGGCAGGAAGCCTGCTTCTCCCTCTCCCACTCCCCCTGCTTGTGTTCCTGCTCTCGTTATCTCTCTCTCTGTCAAATAAATAAATAAAATCTTTAAAAAAATTTGATTCTACCTTGGATCACAAAGTGGCTCTTTTCCAACTGCTTTCTTTTCTACCCACGTGCCCATCACATGGGATAAGGAACCTCTCTACCCGGATTAAAAAAAAAAATGGAAAACTGTTGCCAGACCATGAGATGAGGCATTATGGTCACCTACAGGTCAAGACGATAACATCTGGCTCTAATATCTGGTAGCGGTTGTATGGATTTATCCTCTCATTGAAGATAGTTATTTTTTAGAAAGATTTGTTGCGTGACTTCACATTACTGCTGACGTCGCTTAAATATTTTGAATGCATAAAATTCTTTAACTCTTTCCATTCTTGCTACATTCAGGTTTTCTGCCCAAGGACACAATCGAGAGATGGTTATTTTCACCCTGCTCTCGCAGTATCAATGTGCTAAGAGATGCATTTGCTAGCTGAAGCGAGCAATATATTTTTAAGGGTGCCGGTGATCTAGACACCAAACTATTTCCCAACAAACAGGAAGTTCTGCTCTGTTCATGTGGGATAGATAAAGCTAAATCCAGGAATACAACACATAGCCAAGCTTATAGTAAAATCCCGGAATTACTGTCTATATGAATTTTGGACCATTACGTTGCTGGCCTCCATAATAAGAATAAAAGGTTTACAATTTTATTGGTTAATTAGTTAATGCAACCATTTTAATGGTTAATTTTTTAGTGTTCATTTTTGTTATTAATTCTCTGTCTTACTACACTGAAGTCAGATGTAGTTAGTAATGTTTCTTCTTTGGGGATTTTATTGAGCTTTTCTTTGTGGCATGCCTAGAATCAGCTTTTGTAAATGTCCATGGCCACTCGAAGAGAAAATACACCACCTCCAGGATATTGTTAACATACACCAGGTGCCTGGGTGGCTCAGTCCATCAAGCTTCTGCCATCAGCTCAGGTCATGATCCCGGGGTCTTGGGATTGAGCCCCGCGTCGGGCTCCCTGCTGAGTGGGAAGCCTGCTTCTCCCTCTGCCTGCTTCTCCCCCTGCTTGTGCTTTCTTGCTCTCAAATGAATAATCAATAAATAAAAATCTTAAAAAACAAACAAAAACATACACCTGTCAGCTCTATCTAGAGCTGATATTTAGCCTCTCTGAAGCCTTATTTCTAGTCTGCTTTTCCTGTTATGTGCGGAGATAGGCAAGCCACAGTATGCCGACCTGCTTGCCCTCCTGAGTCCGCCACCTGGCCCTCTAGATCTCATGCCACATTGTTTGGGTGGTGGTGGGTTCCACTATGGTGGCCCCTTTGTTCCACTTAGCGCTTCTGCCCTTGAACTGAATGCTTGCCGGTATCAATATAATGACCCAGATGCTTCTGGTTCTGTTTGGTTGATCTAGTATGTTTTTTCCTTTTTCTGTGTTTAACTTGACTGAACTGCTTTATTTGATCTATGTTCCTTATAAATACTATATAACGGAGTTTGTTTTCTGACCCGATTTTAGAGTCATTTCCTTTTAACAGGTGATTTATGCCGTTTACATTACTTGATATAAATGAAATAGGAAGTCCTAACTGTATTATTAAATATCAGTAGGCTACCATTTTCAATGTTTTTTTTTTGTTTTCTCTCTCTTACTCTAGGTCTGTTATTGTGTGTGTGCATATATATCATATATTTATACAGTAAGTATATACTTTATGTACATACAAAATATACCTATGCATATTTTATATATACACAAAATATATTTTAATATATAATAAATCATAATAGTATTATAACATATAAAATATATTTGTATAAATATATATGTATATATATATATATATATATATATATATGGTATGTGTCTGGTTTTCTCTGTGGTATAAGTACCACCATCCACCCAGGCGCACAGTAACAAATTCATAAGTCATTTAAGCTCCCCCCTCCATCCATGCAATTGCCAATACCTGGCTCTTCGACGTCTCTCTCAAATCTGTCATCTCCTCTTCAGTCTCTGCCTTATGCCAGGTTCTTTTTAATTTTTTTTAAGATTTTATTTATTTATTTGACAGAGTGAGTGAGAGAGCACAAGCAGGGGGAGTGGCAGCGGGAGAGAGAGAAGCAGGCTCCCCACCGAGCCAGGAGCCCAACGCCGGGCTCGATCCCAGGCCCCGCCTTGTGCCAGATTCTTAGTGCTTCTCACCTGGATCATCACATATCATCCTAACTGGCTCGTCACCTGCCCTCATCCCGCATCGACACGGTCTTTGTGCAGCTGATAGAGGACACTGTCTAAAGCTGCATCGTCCAATACGGTAGGCAAGTTTACTTTACATAAAATTAAAAACAATTCAATTCCTCAGATGCTCCAGCCACATTTCAGATTTTTAAGAGCCACGTGCGTCTCGTGGCTGCCGCCCTGGACAGCTCCACCACAGAACACGGACACGGCTGCGGAAAGTTCTTTGCATAGCACTGTTGTGGATGCAGATCTAACCATGTCATTTCCCTTCAGGAAAGTCTTTTGCAAAACACAGCTCAAATTCCTCAAGACTGTAGCCCTCAGGGCTCTTCGCAACATGGCCCCTGCCTGTAGTCCGACCCCTCTCCTGCCCATTTCCAGATTTCCTCTCCAGCTCCACAGAATTACTTACTTGTCTTTGACCACCGTGCACTGCTTCTCTTTCATGCCCTGACGCTCACCACCCGCTCAACCCAGTGCTGCCCCTTCCCGGGCTTTGTCTCTCCGGCGTCCTTCCGTCCTTCCCACCCCGGCTCCCACAGCCACTGTGCCAACTCCGCTCCGAACTCGAGTTCTGAGAGGTCATCTGTCTTCCCCACCATGCTACAAACTCCTGAGAAGAGGTCCTGCCTTTGATGACTAAGATTCCCCATAGGAAGCAGATTACTGGCATGTGGATACTGGCACTCGGAGGTTCTCAAAACAAACCTTCCTTAAATGAACAAACAGGTAATCACATGAATGGAGGCCAAGGAGCACGAGTGTGCTCGTGCGATCAGGGAGCAGTAAAGGGACTGGTTAATAACAGAGCCTGGGAGGTGGGCTGATTAGAACTTGCGGCGGGGTTCAGTCCACACCAATGATCAAACTAGATGGATTCTGGGCTTTGAAGGCATGTACAATTGCAGAGAGCAAGTTCGGTTTCCTTTGGGAGCTGCCGAACATTAAATTAACCTTTTTAATCCTTGAAAAGCAGCACAAACGCAGTCTGCTCACTTTGTGTGCTTTGCAGCTGCCTGGGGTGGGGGTGGGGGGAAACGCCAGCCTTTGGAGCATTAAAGAGAAAGCTATTAAAGCTGCGTATTTTTTTAAAAGAGAGAGAGAGTACAAAGAAGAATTACGAGAAGCCCCCGAAATTACAAGTGTGGGTTACAGTAATTGCTAAATTACAGAGCTCCAGCTTTATTAGACACACACCCCCTCGGCTTCCAAAGATTTCTAGGGCTGTCTTGAGCTGACAAAAGCCAAAAAGCTCTGTGGGAAATCTGGCAGGGAGCTGAGTGGTGCTAATGGGAGCCCCTCTCGTGGGCGAGGCTGGGACTCAGAGATCTGGTCCAGGACCAGGGCAGTTTCTGTTTTCTTTTT
>NW_027728598.1:0-14270 GCF_054177405.1 Leptonychotes weddellii | reverse complement strand
GGACGGGGACAGGAACCGGGGCCGCGGGAGGGTCGGGGGCGCGGGGCTGGGGGACGGGGACCGCGGGAGGGTCGGGGCCGCGGGGGTGGGGGACGGCGACGGGGGCCGCGGGAGGGTCGGGAGCGCGGGCTGTGGGGCCAGAGGGGCGAGAATGCCCCTCAGGAGGGAGCCCTGGGGTGGATGACCCGGGTGGTCGGGGTTGGGGCCTGGCGGGCAGGAGAGCAGGCGCCAGGGCGCCGAGGCTTATTCCCCAGGTTGATTTGGGTCAGGTAGCTTCTCCCAGCGCAGACATGCCCTGGTGGTGGGGCCCCAGGGGTCCTCCGTCCTGCGGGTGCCCAGCCTTGCGCTGGCCTCCAGGCTGCCGCCCCCTGTGGGCCTCAGTGCAGGTTGAGTGAGTGAACCCCTCAGCTGGGGGCCAGTTAACCCCCCAGCTGGCTTTCCTCATCTGGCAGGGCTGCGGGCAGGCCGGCATGACCTCCGTATCAGAGGGCTTTCCGCGGGGGCCAGCAGACAGGGTGGTCTCCGACCGGGCGGTAGCACCAGGCCAATGCAGTGGTCCCAGCTCTTCCGCCCTGGAACACTCGTGGTGCTTCCCGCTGATTCCTGGCTTTACCCCGCCGCAGGGGTCAGCGCCATGATAGCCAAGCTTGCCAAAACCTGCACGCTCCGCATCAGCCCGCAGAAGCTGAACTTCATCCTCTCGGACAAAGTGGCCAGCGGAGGGGTGAGCATGTGGTGTGAGCTGGAACAGGTGAGCAGGCGGTGCTGGAGGCCTGGGGACTCCACCCCCGGGGCCGCCGGAGAGGCCACACAGGGCCCTGCTTTTCCTTCCCTTAGGAGAACTTCTTCCGTGAATTCCAAATGGAGGGGGTGTCTGCAGAAAACAACGCCATCTATTTAGAGCTGATGTCGGAAAATTTATCTCGAGCATTGAAAACGGCCCAGAATGCCAGAGCCTTGAAGATCAAGTTGACGAATAAACACTTTCCCTGCCTCACGGTCTCTATAGAGCTGGTGAGCAGGAGAGAGCATTTCGGACACTTCCCAGAAGGGATACAAGTGCCTGTAAATCTAGGTGTTTCAGCGATATGGAGAAAGCTAGTTGGTTTTATTAAAAGGAAAGATGTGTGCACGCATACTTGCTTTCTGTTGGAGTCAGGCCTCCTCGTAATTTAATAGTGTCGTGATCATATCGCATTCAGCTAGGACCCTGCCTTTTCCCGAACCAGAGCATTCCTGCACCTTCTCCCGTCTGCATATCCCCGCACAGAATCATGCTTTCCATCCAGTTCCACCGTGGAGGGGTTTTCCCCACCTCCTCTGTGACACCTTTGGGTGACCTCTCGTTCTCCCAGAATGCACACGTCTTCAGTGCTGTTTCCAAAAGCCTCTATCACCTGGCTCTCCTCGGGACACACACCCCACAGGCCCTCCTGGCTCACAGGACAGCGTTCACATGTCTTACGGTGATGTCCAGAGCCCTGCACGCCTGGCCCCACCTGTCTTGGAGCCAAATCGCCAACTACCACCGTCCAAATGGTTCCCCAGAGTGTCCCCTTCTTGCCCAGCTCCCAGACTTTGGGGACCCTGGGGCTCCTGTTTGGAATGTCTCCCCTTCTGGCTCCCTGAAACCTGCAGCCTGGTGCTGCTCCTCCCCACCTTCCCTCACGCTGCAGCTTTTTTAAAAAAGATTATTTACTTATTTGAGAGAGAGAGAGAGCATGCAGGGGGAGCAGCAGAGGGAGAGGGAGAAACAGGCAGCCTGACACGGGACTCGATCCCACTACCCTGGGATCATGACCTGAGCCGAAGGCAGACACCCCTGTGTGTGTTGGTTTCTTGCTTATTGACCCATGTGGGCCCCTGGAACATGGGGACCTGTCTTATTCACCACATGTCCAACTCCTTACGGGACTCCGAGCAGAACAGGTCCGCCATAAATATTTGGTGAATGGACTTTGATGAAGAAATTAAGAACATTCCATTTAGATTTGGTATCAATGTCTGTTTATCCTTCGGTTACTCTGTTTGCTTATTTAATGTTGACACTATGGAAATATGTTTTAATTTTTCTCTTGGCAGTTATCTGTGTCGAGCAGTAGCCGCATTGTGACACATGACATCCCTGTTAAGGTTATTCCTAGAAAATTGTGGAAGGATTTGCAAGAACCTACAGTCCCAGTTTCCGATGTGAGTGATGCCCATCGTCTTCTGCTCATGATGTGTTCTGTGGTGTGATTAGAATTCCCTGATGTTAGTTCTGGGCTCGCAGTATATTTTATTTAAAAATTGTATAGTACCTGAGGGGAAACACTAGTCATTTTTAAAGAACACTCCAGGAAAATCTTGCAGTATTTGCCTTTCACTGTTTACGTAAAACACCTTAAGACAGTGTTGCATATAGTAGAAACGCCACACTCTACACACAGGAGAGCGAAGTGCTTGGATCGTTGTGCTTGAGTAAAACTAACCTAAAGTAGCACTTGCGGGGACAGTCGGTTCAGCAGGGGCCAAGAGGGGGCTCCTGCAGTCCTGCTGGCAGGAATCCCAGAGCCCCTCAGAGGAGCGATGATACCAAAGGGCCCTCTGCCTCTCGCTCACAGTTTCTGGAAGAAATGCTGAAAGGGGGTTGGTTTAGACTATTGACTCTTGCTGGAAGGCCCCTGCGCCAACCGCGCCACCTCGGGCATTGTTTGGAAGTCGGCGCCCCCGCCAGGGCCAGGCTTGCTCGCGGTGTCCGTCAGGGTGGGAGGAGGCCACGCACGCTCCGGCCCCTCAGAGGACGGGCCCCCGCGGGCGCTGAGTGTCATCCCCTGGGCGCATGCAGCGGCATCTCAGCTGAAGGGCTACATCCTGGCCCTGGGAGAATGCCCACAGGGACGCGGTCGCCCAGGTAACCAGAGGCCAGCAGGAGGGAGCAAAGTTGAAAAGTTGTTTTTCTTTCCGTGTTTTGAAAGAAGCTTTATTCAGACAGCTTTACAACAGGATTTCAGAGCGTTTAAGCAGACACACATTCCAAACACAGTTAGCGAGCACCTGTCCGTACTTGACTGTGTTCATGTTTTTTTAACCCTTCTGATGTGTCTTGTTGGTTTTGTAGGTTAGTATTTATTTACCAGTCTTGAAGACGATGAAGAGCATCGTGGAAAAAATGAAAAACATCAGCAATCACCTTGTAAGTGATGCCTTCTTTAGAAAAGCGTAGTCCATGTCTTTCAGAAGTGTTCGATTCAGGCTGTGTGCCTGGGAGGAGGCCTGGCCTGGTGGAGGCGTGGATGCCTTTACGCTCACCCCGTGGTGTCCCGGGGGCTCCAGGGACACGGCCCGTGCGGAGAGCCCGCCGATCCACAGCCGCCTGTGGAACCCTGTCCGAGCGCTTCTCCGCTCCCTTCACTGGCGAGAGTTTTGTGTTTGCCTTCATCCCTCCTATTTACTCCATGGCACATTAAGAATATGTTCAACAGTTTGGGCCTTGGTTCCTTACGTCTTAGCCAGCACATTCCATATTTCATCTGCTAACGTGTATCTCCTGAATGGATCACTGGTGTTGGCCGGGAGTGGAGTGTCCTGTCCACTTAGCCCCAGAACGTCCATGTTCTCCTGTGGCTTCTGTTGATCTGGTTGTCAGGCTGGGAGCTTCCTCTGGGCCGGCTCTGGGCACCTCCAAGAGACTCAGCGTGGCCCAGGAGGGAAAAGGCAGGGCAATTAATCCAAGGCTCTGGTTGTTCTTTCGGTCCAGTGGAAATGACTCAGCAGAGTGGCCCAGACAGAGTTATCAGAGGTGTTTTTTGTGCCTCCAGAATGTGTAAAAACAGAGATTTCATGGCGTGGCTGCTACAGTCTAGAATACTCGGGGGCAAGTGTTCCAGAGCGGCCAAACACACAGCGAGCGTGACTTGGTGACCAGAATTCCGCGTCTGAAGGTCGTAGGGAGAGAAAGAGTGGGAAGGAGGGGGCTCAGCCCGGAGGTGGTCAGATGCCCTCGCTGAGACCCCTGCCCTTCCCCCACCTCCTGCAGGGAGGGGTGCGGCCCGCAGGGCGGTGCGTGGGGCAACCGTGCAGGAGCAGGGGAGACCTGCACGGGCCGGCAGGAGACCACGCCAGGCTTCCGGTGGTCCCCCTCCCGCTCCAGCTTCGGGGGTCTCGTGAGGCCAGCTGAGGTTCTGGTTCAGGAGGTGTGCCTGGGGTCTGGGGCCCAGTCCCCATGCGCGTCCAGGCGCCGTGTCGGTGGCCGTGGTGGGAGCTCTGTCCTGCTCTGCCTCGCCTCCTAGCTCAGAAGCACCTTCGCAGAGCCACATGTCAGCTTCGTGGTTAAAGCAGGAGTGACGGCGTCGTGACATGGTGACCAAGGGGGAGTCCTCAGGGCCACACAGATGCGGGGCCCTTCCCAGCCGCATCGTGCAGCCCGTGGGACCCGTGGGAGCCGTGCCAGGTGTCACCAGAAGCGGGCAGGATGGCGCGGCTTCACGGGGGCCTTGCTGCTCTCTGGGCGCGGAGAGGCACTTCCTGTTGGGTGCCCAGCACACTGGGTCAGTCTTCCAGAAGTGGTAGGTGATTATCGCTCAAGAAATCGCGGGAAGAAGTAGGGTGTTACCCAGACCCGTAAGAGAGGGAGTAGCGCTGGAGTGGGGGGTGTTCCCGATGACAGTGACCAGCGCTCCGAGAACTAGCCCTTCATTCCTTCCCTCACTGCGTTTTGGTGGCGTGACGCTGGGGGTGCTCAGGGAGGGGGTTTAATGTGTGATCACTTGGGTGTTAGGACTCGGAAGAAAGCCGAGAACAGCCTGGAAGGCTGAAGTGAGTCTCAAACCATGGCAAGCTGCTTTCCTGAATTAAATCTTTATATAAATCACTGTTTTTCAAAAGCAATTAGAACCTACAGGCTGTTTTATATTATTTCAGTCAGGCATTGTTTCTGGATTTCAGGAGGGTGGGCGTAGAAATACGACAGTATATTTCTAGGTTCGCTTGTAAAGTTGACAGCAAACACTTAACATTTGAGGGCACGTTTCTGAGATGATGCAAGTTAGTTGGAGGGCTGTTTTCTATTTAATTTCCAAAGCCTCCGGGGCGCCTGGCCAGCTCAGTCTGTGGAGCATGTGAGTCCGTGCCCGGCTTCTGGTGGGCCTCCCACTCACAGTCTCATAGTCATGAGTTCAAGCCCCACATTGGGGGTAGAGATGACTTTAAAATAAAATCTTAAAAAAACCCCTCAGAGGGGCGCCTGGGTGGTTCAGATGGTTAAGCGTCTGCCTTCGGCTCAGGTCATGATCCCGGGGTCCTGGGATCGAGTCCCGCATCGGGCTCCCTGCTAGGCAGGGAGCCTGCTTCTCCCTCTGCCTCTGCCTCTCTCCCTCTCCCTCTGCCTCTCTCCCTGCTCATGCTTTCTCTCTCTCTGTATCTCTGTGTCTCAAATGAATAAATAAAATCTTTAAAAAAAAAAAAAAACCCCTCAGAGATAAGTGCTCACTCAAGTTCAGACAGGTTTTCAGGTTTGTTTCTAGAACGAGAAATCCTCAAGAGTTCACCACTGTTAGGGAACAGGAATGAGGAATACTAGACCGTGCTCACTATGTATAGAGACGTGGCGGCCCCAGAGCCCAGAGCCGTGTGGGCAGGGCGCCCTCTGCTGCCCCCGGGTCTCAGACCTCTGCTGCCCCATGTCTTCCCACGGGTGTCCTGTGTTGGTGGGTGAACAGAACTCCGCCTTGCAAACGGCTATGTGGATTCCCGAAGACCTGCAGCCTTTAGGAAGGGGAGGTGCCGACGTCCCGGAGAGAAGCACAGCGTGCCGCGGGCGGATCTCTCTGAACTTCACTGGTGGATCTTGTCCCCTTACAAAAGCCTGCTGGTTGGTGGGGGAGGCTGGAGCTTGAAAGGAGTGCTGTGAGTGACCTTGGAAATGTCACGGACAGGGATGGGAGGGAGGGCGGGTACCGGGCGGCAGCCGGCGCCTGTCACCGAGCCCAGGTTACCCAGCCCAACCCGTGAGCTTGGTTTTTAAGTAAGGGATTATGTTCCCAGGAAGTTCTCGAGGTTTTGTGGTGGTAGTTAGGACACAGGTTTGGCCGTTTAAAGAATAAGGCCGTGGGCGAGCTTCTAACTTGCACGTTCCCCTCCCACTTGTAGCAGATGCACCACGTCTCTGTTGTCAGAGCGTAAAGCGGTTCCCCGGGACTCTGCCCCTGCAGCCCCCTGTAAGTGTGGGGTGCCGTTTGCACCGCACAGGGACAGCGAACGGCCGTGGGCTCGTCGAGCTGTCGTCTAGCCGGCCACTTGGGAGGGACTTGCGGGAGCCGCGTTGCTTCGTGTCCCCGTCTGGGCGAGGTCATCCTGGCAGGATGGGCCACCCTGGCTTGTGCTGCGTGCTCTCTCTGTGTCACTGAGAGTAGTGTGGCTTTCGTGGTGGGACAGGCGCGGCGAGGGACCTTCTCTGGAGCCGCTGTGGGCCGCTCCGGCCGGTTTTCCTCAGCGCGCGGGCAGCAACCCTCTGTCCCCCCTGTCCCCCCAGTCCCCCCAGCCCCGGAGCGCGGGCAGTGTCCCCCGTAGGTGCGTCCCTTCATGCGCTTTGCCCCCCCCCCGCCGTTTCCGGGGTTCCTTGTGGACTGCTAGTCCTCCTTGCGTTTCACTGGGTCCCCTTCAGGTCTTTTGGTCTCTGTTGCTGCTGGGCAGTTTCTGTGTCCTGTGTGTCGTCCTCACTGTCTCATTGCACACTCCGGGGCCCCGCTGCTCCTGTCCTTCTGGTCTGGTCTCTGCTGGTGAAGTGTTTCCTTCCCTTTCGGAGTCCGCCTGTGCCTGCGTGAGGCTGGCCAGGCACTTCTGAGCTCCCCTGACTCGGCCTCGGGCTCTGCGTTCTCCCTTCCGTCATTGGCGGTTTCCCCCCGCGGGTCACTCTGCGTCTCTGGGCGCGCTCTTCGGCCGCTGTTTCTGTCTTTCCCGAAGGTCTTGGTGTGGGGCTTGACCACAGTCCTTCTAGGAGTCCTCTTAGAGGGCGGGTTTTCATTTTCCGGGTGGGAGTGGGACCAGGACGGTTGGAGCTCGAGAACTTAGGGTTCTCTGTCCCTCGTGACCACAGCACGCTGCCTCCCCCGTAGCGGCCCCTTCGACGTCACCTCTCTCTCTCTGTCCTTCCCTCCTGTAAACGTCGCGTCCCCGTTTTGCTCACCTTGCGCTTTTGCTCCCGAGGCTTCCTGTCACCGCTGGCTCTTCCCAGGGACCTGGGGTCAGGCCTCCCATGCCCCCTCCCAGTCCCACCGCTTCCGGCGGGGGTTTTGGAATCCTCTGTGTCTGCGGATGCCCGGTGGGTCTCGCTGCCCTCGGGAGTGGTCTAGGGCTATGGGGCTGCCATGTCACCTGGTTTGGCAGAAGCTGATGTCCCCCCCTTGCTTTCCTTTTCTTTTTTACGACTATAAAATAACTCAATTTTCAGATTATCGAAGCAAACCTAAGTGGAGAATTGAACTTGAAAATAGAAACAGAACTAGTGTGTGTTACAACTCACTTTAAAGACCTGGGGAACCCTCCATCAGGTAAGTTTTCTGGAGGTTCGTGTTCTGCGGGTAATACATTGTTTCAGGTGGCACAGCTTGCTGAGCTCTCTGCCTGGAAAACGGAAGAAATCTCAGTTTCATGCCTAGGGAGGGAACAGGCAGCTGAGGCCCGCGCGGGGAAGGTCGGGCTCCCCGGCCTGAGGAGTGGCACCTGCCCCAGTGGTCCCTGGGGAACCCTGGTAGCCTGTTCTGCCCATTTTTCACCTGGAATGGCATAAGGTAGACAAGGTTTGCTTCCTCCCACTTTTAGCCCCTAGTATTTATGAAATTAGATTAGCAGGTGGCAGCTTTCCTCGCCTGACCACAGTTTTCTTCCCCTACACAGTAACAAAGACCATGGGACCAATTTAGTAGCAGTGAATGACAGGGTAACTGACCAGACTGGGGGAACGGGGGACCCGAGTGGTGTCCACAGAGCTCGTGGCCAGGGACGGCGCACTTAGTGGGTGCTAGAGCGGTTGGCAGGCGGGGCCCCGGGAAGTCCGCTGATGACGTGCAAACTGGATTAGTCCCATGCATGTTCTTTTTTTTTTCCTTAAGATTTTATTTATTTTAGAGAGAAAGTGAGTGGGGGAGGGGCAGAGGGAGAGGGAGAAGCAGACCCCCCGCTGAGCGTAGAGCCTAGCAGTGTGGGTCTCCATCCCAGGACCCTGAGATCATGACCAGAGCTGAAGGCAGACGCTTCACCAGCTGAGCCCCCCAGGTGCCCCTCCCCCCATGCATATTCTTAACCACCCGATAGACCCACCACTTTCACAGTTAAAATGTGTAAGTGCAAGTAGGGTTATCAAAGGCCCATCAGAGTGGCACAGCAAAGGGTTTTACTTCACAGTGAGGCGTGTATGCCAAGTGAAGTCCACACAATTAAGGCTTTGCTAACTCTTGGGTGAAATGACCGCCTTCGGTGTTACTTGTTTTATTTTAATAAATTACGGTAAGGGTTTTGTCTTTGATGCTTGCCCAGGGTCAAAAGGATCTTTTCTTTCTTTTCATTCTCCTTTCAAAGGAGCGGTCTTGGGTCAGCTCTGTGTGGTCCTGCTCCTCAGTACGTTCCAGGGTACTAATAGGGACCGGTGTCTTGGACGAAAATGGGGAGAGTGGGTCATATTTCAGGACACTGTAAAGGAAGATTCGCTGGGAATTTGCCTAGCGTTTTAGAAGGACTTGCTACCTGCTTGCTTGGCCATGACGGTGTTCACACCTTGGTGGGTCTCCAGGCTGCGCCAGTCAGCGGAAACAAATCATTCATTTCAGCTGTCATCACGCTGCCCCAGCTTCCCTGTCTCGTCCCGAGCTGTTCATGTCTTTGTAGCCTCTGAAGACGCCTCTCGGGATAGAGACCCAGAGCAGATGGCTGAGGTGCACATAGACATCCGGAAGCTCCTGCAGTTCCTCGCTGGGCAGCAAGTGAATCCCACGAAGGCCGTGTGCAGTGAGTGCGCGGGGATCGTTGTTCACGTTTCCGATTCCGTAATCAGAGGCAGACTCGCGGCGGTATGCGGTCTCATAGTTGCAGACACAGCTCAGCCTCAGGGACCCAGTGCTCTAGGGCCGGTGGGGGTCTGGGTTTTCCTGGATTCAGCAGCGCCTGGTGGGCCTCCGCCGCGCTGGCTTGGCACGGGGCTGTGGCTGCCTCACCTGGCCGTCGTGTGGGCGTCTGTACCTGGGGAGAAGCTTCCGGAGAATGGGTGCTGATCGTCCAGTCCTGCCCTGTTGGTCTGACCTGACGCAAGGAGCCCCTGACCCCATAAATTGGGCTTGGACTGAAGGTCCCCTGCTCTACCTTTGTTGCCTTTCTGGGTCTAAACCTGAGTGGTTCCTGCAGTTGTCCCATATCTGGGCATCTGGCTTCCTCTCGCCTCCTGATTTTTCACAGTGGTCCCTTGATCGGGGTTGGCCCTAACTTGGCTGTGCACCTGCCTCTCGGCTCTCGTCACTTATTGGCACATGAGGAAGGGCTTACTCGCCCCCGAACTTTTTAAGGCTTTTTCTGTCTCCTTGGCAACCAAGAGGGAGCTCCACCTTTCATGGAAGAACTGTCAGGCTGAGCACTCAGCCGGGGAGTGGAGCTGAGGACAGCCCAGGTGTGCACCCGACCGTTGGCAGATTGCCAGCACTCAAGACAAGGAATAGAGAATTCTAGGGCCCCGTGCCAAGGAACGACAGCCCTCCAGAAGGAGAGACACACAGCGAAGCAGATCACGGGAGGGCAGTTAGCGCGTCCAGAAGGCACTAGATGGGCTGATGGGGCACAGGAGGTGGTGTGCGGACAGAGGGCCCAGGTTAGGGATGGAGACGCTGGAATGGCTGGGTCCTGGGGCAGGTACCGGTGTCCCCGTGTGCTGCATCCTGAGAACCCTTGGCCTGGCCTGTTGCCTGTTCCTGGGGCTGAGGGTAGGAGCTGCACCTCAGCGTGGGGTCCGCGCAGGCTGAAGACGGTCCCCCCATCTGCTGACGAGCTCCAGACAGGCTGCTGGCTGTGGTCCTGGCGAGCCCTTCGAGTGGCCCCAGTGTAACCCAGCCGTGCCCTGTGCAGAGCGAAAGCCCAGTGGTGGGGTGGCATTGCCCTTGAGCACGCCCTCGTGGACCACTGAGGACAGAGGGCCTTGTTGGTTCTGGGCCAGGTGGCCAGCTGAGCTCCTGGTGCCCTCAGAAAGGGGACTTAGGGGTCCCCAAAAGTGGGAGAGATGGACCAGGAGATTGTGACAGCAAAATTTGGATTTGGATTTCTCCTATCCTTTCCCGCCTGTAGTTTCTGCCCCTGGGGTGGCATCCTCCAGGTGTCTGATCCACTGCCCCCACCCCCTCCGGGGTCACTGCCCCACGCCCTCCATCTCCACCCGCTGCCTCTCCTGGGGGGTGTTTCTGCTGGTGCTGTGCCCCTTCCCCACCCCCCATCCCCTGGGACCAGTCCCTCCTCGGCCTGGCACTTGGCCTGGCCCACCCTAATGGGCTCCATGTGGTCCCAGCTGCTGGCCTCGGAGGCCTGGAGAGCAGCCTGCCCTTGGCTCCCTGCGCCACTCCCGCCCCCACCTCTCACTGCTGTTGAACCGAGCGGCCCCCCAGGAAGTTTGCCCTTCACCCTGCACAGTGCCCGACCTGGGCCTTGGCGCGATGTGCACCCCTCCTACACCTTGGCACACACCACATCTGTCCCCCAGGGGAGGTGGGCCCTAGTGCTGGGCCTTCTCTGCACACTTAGGTTGCTCTTGGGTGGGAAACTTCATTTTCCTGGAAGGATCCTGATTTCAGTAAATGGGGCTTTTTCACCCAAGTCCTGGGCCTTGTCCCCCCTGCCTGTGGGCCGGTCCCACGGCGGGGAGTGGAGCGCGAGGAGGCCGGGCTCCAGGAGACGACGTAGGGGCTCAGTGAGAGGGGTCTTCGTGGTAACAGGTTTTCTTCTCTCCGCAGACATTGTCAGTAACAAGATTGTCCATTTTGATTTGCTCCATGAAGATGTTTCCCTGCAGTACTTCATCCCGGCTTTCTCCTAGACCGCCTCGCGGCCCGGGAGCGATGTGTCCTCACGGCCACGCATGTCTGTACATTTTCCTTCTCTTCCCTCCATGGTATTTTAGCTAAAAATTGAGTTCACGAAAGATAGTTGGATAAACATACTACTTTATGTGACTTCTTTGTTCTCGTGTCTGTTTTATTGTCAAGAAATGGAAAATGGGGACAAAAGCATGTATTTATCCAGATTTCAGGTAGGTTGAGGCTCCCAGACACTGCCCAACTCTGGCTCTGCTCCTCGGAGCCTGATAACTGGCCAGGGCTGCCCTCCTGCTGCCTTGGGCACGCAGAGGTCACCCAAAGCAGCAGGGGGGCTGTCCAGGGGTGTCCGACTGCGGCACGTGAAGGCCAGAGCCCCTGGGCTCAGCTGCCGGACCTGCCAGGGTTCCTGAAACCTGTGTGGGTCCCTAGTTACGGTCTTTACCACCCCTGTCTTCCACGTGCAGCACTCGGTCATTCTGGAAAGCACACCCGTGCATTTAGACAGAGAAGAGCTCCGTGAGCCTATGTTCAGGGCTGAGACCACGTCTGTGTGTCTGTTTGCGAGCCGGCCTGTGCTCTGCTGGGTCTGCTTTCTCATCCCCCACGGCCTGTCCCATCACATTCCATGGTGGGGGAGTCTCCTCTGCCCTGTGGATGGACACTGTGAACAGTGTCTTAACTTCCGTGACAGAGCCGAGCAGTGAGGCTGTGGCCTAGGGTAAGAGGAAGAAGGGGGAAATCTGCACAAGTGGAAGATTCTTTTGTGGCCTTTTCTGAGTACGTGGTCAAACCAGAACCAGCATTTGAGCCCATCTTCGGATGCTTATCAACGGGAGTTCACATAAGATATAATATTTGTTCAGGTAACTCTTGAAAGCCAGCATACCGTTTTAATTGTCAAGCCTCTCTCCTCTCTTTGACTGCAGTGGTAAAACTTAGAAGTCATGATGTTCAATGAAGCAAGGTCTGAAAATAGTTTATAAATTTTTTTTTTTTTGGTTAAAGAAAATGTAGTAGTCCGTTACCAATCTGGGAAATTGGTTCCTTGTGATTATTTAAATGATGTTTAATGTATAATGAAATAAAACACTGGTTTTAGTATAAGTTAGTGGTAAAATGGCCCACCTCTTCGCCTGTCTGGCACGGTGTGTCTCGGTTCTCTGCCCCAGCGCGTAGCTTGCGTATTTTTGGCATCCCGTCCTTGGGCGTCCGGTGTTGTGGGCCGGGTCTGTCCAGCCAGAGTTGCACAGATACTTGAGATTCTGCAACATGGATTCTTTATTTGGCAGAGTGGATTTCGTGGCCTGCCCGGGGCCACACGGCCCGTGGCAGGGATGGGACTAGGATCCAGGCATCTGACTTGATCAGTAACCCTCTCTCCTCCAGGCTCCGCTGCGTGGCCGGAATAATAAGTCCTGCGTTTCAGACTCAGTGTCCACCAATCATTTCATGAGTCTGGGAAGAGGATCTTCGTTATAACTCTGCTATAGTAAAGCAGCTTCGCTTGCAATTTCTAAAATGTCCTAAAACCACATGTAATTTTCCTCTGATTTATGTAGTGTTTGTTTAAACGATACCTGATTGTGGTGGTTTTAGGGATAGCCCGGGTTTCCGTGTGCGCATGGCCACGCAGGCCATCCTTGGGGGTCAGGGTGTGTGGGGGGGTTTGTTTCTGCTTCTCGGCAGCACTCCCTGCTTCATGCTGGCCTGGGCCTCTGCCTCTTGGAGCCTTGACCGAGGATGGCCCCCCGCCACGGGCTTAGGGAAGCCACCGTGCTGCTGTACTGAGCAGTGTACCACGGTGAAGGTCTGTTAGCTCAGCTTAGACACATGAGTATAATTTGAACAGGTAACGTATTTTCAAGACTAACACCTCCCAGTGCCGAGGTCTCTCACCCGCGTCCTGCACTTTAGAGACACGCTCTGCTGGCTGTGACTGTATGGGGCTGTCCCCGGTGCTCAGGCTCAGACGTGTTTAAGAATCCCTGACCCGGTGCGTCACCCTCCTCCCGGGTCCCCCTGGGCCCGGCAAAGACCTACTCCAGCGACCATGGCACTTGGCCTCCGTGTTTTCCTGGGCTGGAAGCGTGGTTCTGTCCAGGTGGTGAAGGCGCTGAGTGGCATTCCTGTTCTTGGTGGATGTTGCCCAATGGGCGCAGCTGCATTTTGAAAAGACGCAATCGTGTCCTTGAATGTGGATTCCAGTGGGGGGTCTGAAAGAAAGCCCGAGCTCCTGTGGGTTTTTCAGCTTCTCAGTGTCCTCCTTGAGCCAGGAGGCAGGAAGTCTGTCCAGATGGGATGAGAGGCTACATTAACCCCACAGACACCCTGGGGTCCGGTTGGGTATTGACTGGGTGTGGAAAGCCTTAAAAAGTCCGGTGTGCCCTTCAACCCAATACTTCTGATTATAGGAATTTCCACAGAGATTATAATCAAGGGTGTTCTGGTATTCTTGTACTAAAAAATCCTGAAGTATTCTAAGTATGAATCCCTAGGGGATTTGTTAAATAGTCTGTCGCCTGCCGGTATTTCCTGCTCTGAAAGTAACGTTACAGAAACAGTGTACTGATGTGGCGCAGTGTTTATGATGTGTGGTTAGGGTGTGTTACCGTCGGATTCCGGTTCTGAGAATGATCACGTGTGTGTGTGATAGAAAAAGGCTGGAAAAATATACACCAGCGCTTAAACCTGATTATTTGTGAACGTTTCATTTCAGTCTTTGTAAACTTAAGTATCTTCTGAAACTCTTACAATCGGTTTTGTTACAAAAAAATAAATTAGGGCGCCTGGGTGGCTCAGTTGGTTGGGCGACTGCCTTCGGCTCAGGTCATGATCCTGGAGTCCCGGGATCGAGTCCCGCATCGGGCTCCCTGCTCGGCAGGGAGTCTGCTTCTCCCTCTGACCCTCCCCCCTCTCATGTGCTCTCTCTCTCTATCTCTCTCTCTCAAATAAATAAATAAAATCTTTAAAAAAAAAAAAAAATAAATTATTTTTAGGGACTGAGTCATAGTATTTATTATCTGAATGCAGTCCGTAATCGCTGGCAAAGGCAGTTTCCTCACCATTGGCCTTGAGACTCTTCATCTTCACGCGTGTCCTTTCCTGAGTAGAAAAGTAAACTCTCATGAGTCGTGTTGAAATCACAGGAGGGTCACAGCACTGAGTCGCTGAGTCGTGCATCAACGAGGTAACAGTGCGCTGCAGAATGATTGCGTCCCGGCCTGC
>NW_027728597.1:0-314 GCF_054177405.1 Leptonychotes weddellii | reverse complement strand
GTATAATCTGGGATTTCAAGGCACTGTGCTCGTTTTCCAAGTTAAGACATACTTCTTATTCTTTTTTTTTTAAATATTTTTAAAAGTTTTTATTTAAATTCCAGCTAGTCAACATACAGTGTAATATTACTTTCAGGTGTACAGTATAGTGATTCAACACTTCCATACATCACCTGGTGCTTATCACACAGCAAGTGTACTCCTTAACTCCCATCACCCTTCCCCCCACCCACTTCCCCTCTGGTGACCATCAGTTTGTTTTCCATAGTTAAGAGTCTTTTTTTTGCCTACCTCTCTCTTCTTTTTTTTTTTTT
>NW_027728596.1:0-314 GCF_054177405.1 Leptonychotes weddellii | reverse complement strand
TTGTGTTTGTTAAGAATAAAAATATGCTGGCATGTAACAAATACTCCCACAGAGAATTATAAGCTATTAGAGAAGTTTCAGTATTAGAGGTTTCATTTTTAGTTGCTTGGCAGACAGTCTCATGGCAAAGTGTTTTTTGGTTTTGTTTTTTTTAACTTTGAATTATGGACATTTCAAACACATACAAAAGTAGAATACGGAAATTAATCCTCATGTCTTCACCAGTTATTAGTGCGTGGCCAGCCTTACCTCATCTGTCATGCCTGCCATAACACACCCCTCACACCTGTTCACACACTGAATTATTGTGAAAT
>NW_027728595.1:0-314 GCF_054177405.1 Leptonychotes weddellii | reverse complement strand
TTACTAACTAATGCTAACTAGTTTTAAAAGCAATGGTTTTGCTGATACAATAAACAGAAGTTAAGATGTTCACCTCAGTACACAAATCCAGGGGCACCTTTTACATATTATTCTATAAAAGTCATGCTCCCTTAAATTGCGTACTAGAATATCCTTTCAGAGACTCATCCTCCTGCTTTCTTCACTCAGCAGATTTAATGTTTCAGCATCCCAAATCCTTGTACCAAGTTTTGTATCTGCAGTGTCATACCAGTTACAAATAACAAAAAATCTAGTTTACCTTGGATTAAATAATAAGGATATTTGTATCTATC
>NW_027728594.1:0-314 GCF_054177405.1 Leptonychotes weddellii | reverse complement strand
GATGGCTTTTCTCTGGGGGCTCACTGAGGAACGGGGTCCCGAGTTCTTGGCTCCTCCGGGGCGGAGATTGGGAGGCCATCATTTTCACTCTCCGCCTCCAAAGCTGTACGGAAAACTTGCAGGAAACAAAAGCTCCTGAGAGCAAACCCGAGCAGATTACTTAGTCCGAACAGGGCAAGGGCGGGGCAATTCTGCCTCCGGCAAAGACATTTGGGAACCATGGCAACAGGTCCCTCCCGCAGAAGATCAGCGAGAACAGCCAGCCAAGACCAAGTTTACCGATCAACGAGAAAGGCAGAATTCCGGCGCTAGGG
>NW_027728593.1:0-314 GCF_054177405.1 Leptonychotes weddellii | reverse complement strand
TATCTATTTTCTCTTGTGAAGAGTTTTGAATGTATCTTGTAAGTTTTATATAATTTGTTAATAATTTAACAATTCAGTTTTGATTTCCTCTTTGACACAATGGTTATGGAAAAAGTGTTTGTTCTTTGATTGGTTACAATCTTTTTAAAAATAATCTTTGCATCATTAGGGCCCCTGGCTGGCTGAGTCAGCAGTGTAACTCTTGGTCTTGGGGTCATGAGTTCGGGCCCCACACTGGGTATGGAGATTACTTAAAAAAAAAATCTTTAAAAAAATTTTTTTAAATAATCTTTTCATCATTTAATTATCATCTC
>NW_027728592.1:0-314 GCF_054177405.1 Leptonychotes weddellii | reverse complement strand
TTTCAGGTCTCACATTTAGGTCCTTAATCCATCTTGAATTTATTTTTGCACATACACACAACTTCTTTATCCATTAATTTATCAATGGACATTTGGATTACTTCATCATGTTGATTTTTTTTTTAAGAAGGGTTTTTTTGGTTTTTTTTTTATGTTTTATTTATTTATTCATGAGAGTCAGAGAGAGAGAGAGAGAGAGAGGCAGAGGCAGAGGGAGAAGCAGGCTCCCCGCCCAGCAGGGAGCCTGATGTGGGACTCGATCCCAGGACCTGAGCCGAAGGCAGACGCTTAACCATCTGAGCCACCCAGGCGCC
>NW_027728591.1:0-314 GCF_054177405.1 Leptonychotes weddellii | reverse complement strand
TGTTCCCCAAACCTCCCGTCTTCCTACAGGGTGGCATAAACACAGCTGGAGGGAAGCTGTCACCGTCCCCCTAAGTAAATGTCCCCCAAACCGTCAAGAAAAAGTCAAGTATATTTAATACACTGCATTGAAAAGTCAGGAAGTGTGTTTAATAACAGATCAGAGGATTCCCTCCAAAGTGGGTAAAATAATGTTAAAAGTTGAGATGCTTTCTTATTAGACATCTAGAAAGCTTAGCATCCTAAGAAAACAAAGTGTTTTTCTATAGTTCATTCCCAAACACCACCTAGCGAAGTCCTAGTAGCCTACCTGGG
>NW_027728590.1:0-314 GCF_054177405.1 Leptonychotes weddellii | reverse complement strand
TCTTTAAGTCGAGTTTAAAGCCCTTAGAAAACTCCAGGGAGAAAAGCTATACTGTCTATTAGCAAGAAAGGCATTAGGATATGTGTACTTATGTCTCTAGTTAGATGAAGAAGAATGAGATTTTAAAGACTCTAGGTTGTGGTCAAAGGGATCTGTGTCTTTACCTGCATACTTTGAATACTTTTTTTAAATAATAAGGCTTACATTACTCTTAAATTAAAAAAAAATATTTATGGGCTCAGAGGAGATCAGCAAGAGAGAACTGTCATAGGAAATTGGTAATTGATGATGGCTGGTTTGCCAAGTAGAACAAG
>NW_027728589.1:0-314 GCF_054177405.1 Leptonychotes weddellii | reverse complement strand
CTGCTGGCTGCATTCCAGTGGTTTTGGATCATTGTGTTTTTATTTTCATTTGTTTTCATGTAATTTTAATTTCTTCTTTGATTTCCTGAGGGATTGACTAATTGTTTAGAGCGTATTATCTAAGCTCTATGTATTTGTAGTCTTTCCAGATTTTTTCTTGGTTGACTTCTAGTTTCAGCATTGTGGTCAGAGAAGGTGCTCGGTATGATATGAATATTCTTGAATTTGTTGAGGCCTGTTTTGTGGCCTAATATGTGATCTATTCTGGAGACTGTCCCATGTGCACTTGAAAAGAATGTGTATTTTGCTATTTT
>NW_027728588.1:0-314 GCF_054177405.1 Leptonychotes weddellii | reverse complement strand
CCTTGCAACCGGCCCCTTCCCAAGCCTGGCTGGGCCTGGGGCAGGCTGGCTCCCCCAGGCCTGTAGTCAAGGCAGGCCATCCTGGTGATGCCCGGCTGGCGTGAAGCCTGTCACCGCGGCCACCCCTACTCTCAGGTCCAGGCCACCCTCACTTCTTGCCGGTGACTCATTGCCAAAACTTCTAGTGCATCCCGCCCCCACCAAGGACAAGTAGACACTGCCCGGTTAAATTAAATTTCAGACCATGAATTTGTTTTATTAGTAAAGCTATGTCCCCTCTGATATTTCGGCAATACTTGTACTAAGAGGTTATT
>NW_027728587.1:0-5061 GCF_054177405.1 Leptonychotes weddellii | reverse complement strand
ACTTCTTCCTAGACACATCACCAAAGGCAAGGGAAGCAAGGGCAAAAATGAACTCTTGGGACTTCATCAAGATAAAAAGCTTTGAACAGCAAAAGAAACAGTCAACAAAACCAAAAGACAACTGACAGAATGGGAGAAGATATTTGCAAATGACATATCAGTTAAAGGGCTAGTATCCAAAATCTATAAAGAACTTCTTAAACTCAACACCCAAAGAACAAATGATCCAATCAAGAAATGGGCAGAAGGCATGAACAGACATTTTTCCAAAGAAGACACCCAAATGGCCAAAAGACACATGAAAAAGTGCTCAGCATCGCTCAGCATCAGGGAAATCCAAATCAAAACCTCAATGAGATACCACCTCACACCAGTCAGAATGCCTAAAATTAACAAGCCAGGAAACGACAGATGTTGGCGGGGATGTGGAGAAAGGGGAACCCTCCTACACTCTTGGTGGGAAGGCAAGCTGGTGCAGCCAGTCTGGAAAACAGTATAGGTTCCTCAAAAAGTTAAAAATAGAGCTACCCTATGATCCAGCAATTGCACTACTGGGTATTTACCCCAAAGATACAAATGTAGGGATCTGAAAGGGTACATGCACCCCGATGTTTATAGCAGCAATGTCCACAATAGTCAAACTGTGGAAAGAGCCAAGATGTCCATCAACAGGTGAATGGATAAAGAAGGTGTGGTGTATATATACAATGGAATATTATGCAGTCATCAAAAGGAATGAAATCTTGCCTTTTGCAATGATGTGAATGGAGCTGGAGGGTATTATGCTGAGTGAAATAAGTCAATCAGAGAAAGACATGTATCATATGACCTCACTGATATGAGGAATTCTTAATCTCAGGAAACAAACTGAGGGTTGCTGGAGTGGTGGGGGGTGGGAGGGATGGGGTGGTTGGGTGATAGACATTGGGGAGGTTATGTGCTATGGTGAGCACTGTGAATTGTGTAGGACCGTTGAATGACAAACCTGTACCTCTGAAACAAATAATACATTATATGTTAAAAAAAAAAAAAAAAAAAACAAGAAGAAGATAGCAGGAAGGAAAGAATGAAGGGGGGGAAATTGGAGGGGGAGATGAACTACAAGAGACTATGGACTCTGAAAAACAAACTGAGGGTTCTAGAGGGGAGGGGGGTAGGAGAATGGGTTAACCTGGTGATGGGTATTAAAGAGGGCATGTTCTGCATGGAGCACTGGGTGTTATACGCAAACAATGAATCATGGAACACTACATCAAAAACTAATGATGTAATATATGGTGATTAACATAACATAATAAAAAATAAAAAATAAAAAAATTAAAAAATAAAGGTTACTTTCTTTCAGCACTTGAAAAGTGTTGAGCCACATCTTCCTGGCTTCGATGGTTTCACATGAGAAATCCACTGTCATTTGAATGTCTGTTTTCCTATAAGTGATGCATCATGCATCTCTTTAGCTGCTTTCAATATTTTTTCTTTGTCTTTAGTTTTCATTATTTTAATTAGTATGAGTTGGCATGAATTTCTTTGGGTTTATTCTGTTTTTTACTTCTTAAATCTGTAGATTAGGATATAAGGATGGATGGATGGATGGATGGATGGATGGATGGATGGATGTCTTAAAATCCTTGTGAGAAAATTCCAACATCTGGTTCATCTTGGTGCTGGTGGCAACTGATTGTCTTTTCTTACTCAAATTATGATTTTCTTGGTTCTTGGCACAGCAAGTGATATTTTGCTATACCCAGGACTTTTGTTCAGGATATACTGAGTCCTAACAAACCTTTTATTTTAGTGGGAAGTCACCCCGTTTAGGTTTAGTACTCAGATCTTGGCCTATTTTTGTGAGCTGTGGTTTCATTGATGGCTTAATTTTGAGCGCCTTTGCAGTACTGTTTTTGTCTGCTTGGTTTATATGGTACCTTTGGTGGCCCCACTAATCCTTGTTGGTCCTGCTTACAGGGTGTGCACGGTTTCCTCCAAGCTGCGTCACGGACTGTCTCTCATGTGGTAGCAGCATCTAGGGTCTATGGAGTCAAGGAGGCTTTTCAGGTTGGGCTGCTTATTGTGGCTCTCTTTTGTAGGTTCCACCTGGAATCACCCAGTAGCAAAATGGGTCTTGGGCCTGCAAAGACAAAGGACTTCCCAGACCAGGCTGGTAGTGTGCAGTGAGCCTGCCTGGGCTGCTTCTTTTTGCTAGGCTGTGTGTTGAGGAATGTCAGGTCTGGGTGGCCCAGTTCTGTTGGGTGGGGGATGTAAGATTCTGCCACTGTGCTGTTCCTACAGTCCTGGAGTCCCAAACAAGATCACCTTTTTCTAACTACCTTCCAGAGTTCTTCTTTGGTGGACTCTTGTTTTATTTCCAAGTTTTATAGTTGTGCTTAGAGCAGAAGTGAGAAAAGAGTTACATCATCTTGTCCAGATGTATTTACTGTTTACACTCTACCTCTAACCCCAACAAACATATAAGCTCCACGAGGGAAGGAATTTGTGCCCCTTTTGCTTGCTATTTTATCCCAAAGTGAAATAAATTGTATCTAGCACTACTGAATGGATTACTAGGCAGAATTTTCTCTGGCTAATAGCACAGCAGAGAAATCACTTGCTTACAGCTGAAGCAAAACGACTTCCAGGCACAAAACAGTAAAAAGAACTCTTAGATTTTCCATGATGCATTAAAACAAATGCTATTAGAAACAGAAAACAAAATGTCTTGCCACATGCAACTTATACAAATTGGCCAGCAGACATTTCTTTGGGGAGGACCAAAAATATATCAAAGTTAATTAACCTTTTCTTCCAAATCTTTTCTTTGTTGTCCAATATCTATTTGAGATTTAGATAAAAATACTCACCCAACTAACTATAAATTATCCTAGACATATTTTTCCTTATCACCAACATGTAACCCGTCACCAAGTCTTGTTGAATTTTATCATAAACATATGGATGTAATATTTTTCTTTTATATCTATTTTCTGTTCTCACTTCTCCATTCTACTTTGCTCAGGTTTTCCAAAATAGGAAAGACTCAGAGATTATGACTTATGACTTATGTAATTTCTTTCCTGGTAAACTTCAATGCCCCCTTCTAATCTCCGAGCCTCCTGTCTTGCTCCTCCTCCACCCATCCCCCCCAAATACTGTCTCCTTGATGATCTTCCTGAAGTCTGTATAAGGCTTTTACTCTGTGCACAGCAACCTTAAATATAAAAATATCAACTGTTAAGTCTAGGATGCTACTTCATACTTCAGAGGTGGCTAGTCTAAACAGAGACGCACAAAGTGCAAACTACACACCAGATTTCAATGACTTCATACAAAAGAAGGAAATAAAATATCTCACTAGTAATTTTATACGGAATGTAAATTGAAATGATAGTATTTTGAATATCTGTATTACAAATATTACTAAAGTTCATTTTACCTGTTTATTTTTATCTTTTAATGTATATTAAAAATTCTTAATTACACCATGGTCTGCATTCTGTTTCTATTCATTATATTTCCATTGGATATTCATTATATGCTTCCTGCTCTAGAGTCTAAGGCCCTTTCTTTTTCTCTAATCCAGTCTTTGCCATTTTCCTACAGGATTCTGAATTTGAGTTTTGCAGACCTTAACTTCCCTGAGTCTCTTCCCTCATTTAAAAATTGAGCATAGGTGGCGGGGGGAGAAGATGGCGAAGGAGTAGGGGACCCTATTCCAACCGGTTCTCAGAATTGAGCTGGATATCTACCAAACCACTCTGAACACCCACAAAATCAGCCTGAGATGTAAGAAGATAGATCTGGATCTCTACAAACAGAATATCGCAGGCAGTTGGTTTCAAGGTATGAAGCCGGGCACCATGATTCTGCGGGCAGATATCCAAGGATAAATGGAAGGGGGAAGGAACCTGGCCGTGGGAATCCTACACCGCTGGTGTGCGATAGCCTCCTGTGCTGGGGACCAGGCACAGTCTCGCAGACCGGTAGCGGCAGGAAAGGACTTTAGGGCAGTCCCCCAGACGGAAACCCAGAGCATCGGGGCCGCGCGTGGGAACTGGGAGTGGCTAGTGGTTTTAGAAGCACAAAGGGCAGAGACAGCCCCAACCTGGAGGCGAGGACTGGGAGTGCTGCTGAGGGGCGCACAACCCAGGATGCTGCAGTTTATAGCAGCACGGACAGAAATGGAGATAATGTGGCCTGGAGAGCTCACTGAAGAACAGACTGCGATCTCTCTGTTCTGAGGCAGAGGGTTGCAAATGGTCTCTTCTGCTCTGACTCTCAGGAATGCAGAAAGCCTCCAGGAAAAGCCACCAGAGAACAAAAGCCCCCCAAAAACCGGTTTTCACTGAGCCCATCCCCTGCCACAGGGAGCAAGGCAACTCTGCCCAAACAGGGTTGCCAGAGTAACAGTGCAGCAGGCCCTTCCCCCAGAAGACAGGCTGGGAAAATGAGATCAGCAACCCTAAAGTCCCTAGAAAACAGGTGCATCTTGCTTGGGTTGTGGTCAATAATTTGGACTCTGTACATTCCCTCAACCACCATCAACAGAATGACTAGGAGGAAGAACCCCCAAAATAGGAAAGACTCAGAGATTATGACTTATGCAACAGATTTACAAATGGATTCAGATATAACCAAGATGTCAGAGATAGAATTCAGGGTAGCAATTGTGAAGACAATACCTAGAATGGAGAAATCAAATAATGGCAACATAGAGTCTCTAAGGGCAGAAATGAAAGTTGAATTGGCAGAACTTAAAAATGCTATCAATGAGATCCAATCTAATCTAGATAATCTTTATTTTTTAAATTTTATTATGTTATGTTAGTCACCATACAATACATCATTAGTTTTTGATGTAGTGATCCACGATCCATTGTTTTCGTATAACACCCAGTGCTCCATGCAGTACATGCCCTCCTTAATACCCATCACCGGGCTAACCAATCCCCCCTCCCACCTCCCCTCTAAAACCCTGTTTGTTTCACAGGTCCATAGGTTCTCATGATTCATCTCTCCCTCCAATTCCACCCCCCCATTTTTCCCTTCCTTCTTCTAATGTCCTTCATG
>NW_027728586.1:0-314 GCF_054177405.1 Leptonychotes weddellii | reverse complement strand
CTGAGCCAATCTGAAAAATCAGCAAACCTAGGTCATGATTCACTGTTTACGTGGAATAAAGTGATGGCCTATTGGAAAAAAATGTTTTGCTCCAAAAGAGTAACTTAACACTTTCGTTTTCCCCGAAAGTCGACGGTCACGCTAAGAAAGCTCCTTCACATTTCCTACTTGTTAGATGATAATTGATCATATATTTAATTCTTTCTTATTTGAGTCTGCAAATTGTTACAAATTTCAATTTTAACGCCTTGTAGTTTCAATGTAAGGAATTTTATCTTCACTTTTACACTGATATTGGAAACAGAATGCTACTT
>NW_027728585.1:0-314 GCF_054177405.1 Leptonychotes weddellii | reverse complement strand
TTTTTTTTAAAAAGGCAGTGTGACTTTTCTTGTAGATTCTATTTATAACATTGAAATTTAGACCAAACGAACTAGCAGCAGTCTCCAGACAAGGATTTCACAAGCTGAATTTTCCATGCTCTGCAATTCTGTCTTCTCCTTCTTTGTCCGTTTCACTGCTTGTTAGCAGGGACAGAAGGAAGAGAGCAGGAGAAAAAGGTGAAATGCAAAACTGACCAAATTGATTACCCCTCCACACCTGCCATAAAAATTGGGTGGAGGAACTTGAAAGAGTGGCTTTAATGAGGTTCAGGGTCATGGGTGTTTCCATTGTC
>NW_027728584.1:0-314 GCF_054177405.1 Leptonychotes weddellii | reverse complement strand
GCATCAGGCTCCCTGCTCGGCCAGGAGCCTGCTTCTCCCTCTCCTACTCCCCCAGCTTGTGTTCCTTCTCTAGCTGTCTCTCTCTCTCTGTCAAATAAATAAGATAAAATCTTTAAAAAAAAAAAAAATGAAGTTTGTGAGACAGACATTTGAGTATGGATTTATAGTTAACAAAGTTGTATTTTATGTGAATCATTATGGGTTTTTTTTTAATGTCTATCTTTTAGAGAAACAATGAAATATTTACCAATAAAGTTTTTTTTAAGATTTTATTTATTTATTTGGTAGAGAGAGAGAGATAGAGAAAGCACAAG
>NW_027728583.1:0-314 GCF_054177405.1 Leptonychotes weddellii | reverse complement strand
GGGTACACAAAGTTGTACGTAGTGTGTACCTAATGAACGGTACAGAACACATGTGCAAATACTATCCTGCAACAGTTCATCTATTTACTAGCCTAAGCCATGACATGGAGTCGAGTTAGTAAGAAGGATTCAAGTCCTTATTTGAATTAAGTCCTCAGTCTCAGGGCAGCATTCATAATTCAACCACAAAAAAAAAAAAAAAAAAAAAAGAAAAATCCGTATTCTCATTGCTTTCCCTTCGACTAGAAGTAGAGACGTGGAAGATCTTGCAGATGGAGAAGCCGGTGATCAGACGTCTTCCAATCACAGTTTAG
>NW_027728582.1:0-314 GCF_054177405.1 Leptonychotes weddellii | reverse complement strand
GTTGAAGCAGAACATAGAACTGTAAGTGGTGATTTTTTAAATGTGATGCTTTAAAAAAAATACCCATGTGTTAATTATTCCCACAATTGTGTCCTAGGCTGTTAATTACAAACAGCTTCTCTCTGCCTCAGGTCTTCTTTTTTTTTTTTTTTCTGCCTCAGGTCTTCTGAGCCCCATCCTGCCTCTGTGCCCATGAGCACGGGAACTTTGTCCAGCGTGGATCACACATATGGCCCAAGACAAACCTAGAAACCTGGGGGACGGGTTGCTGGGTCAGGTGTTCATGGGATACAGCTGAATCCTCAGGTGGGTGG
>NW_027728581.1:0-314 GCF_054177405.1 Leptonychotes weddellii | reverse complement strand
CACCAGCATCACCAGCATCACCAGCACCATTAGGCAAAGCCTAGTTGTTAAGCCGGCACGGATGGCTCCATCCCCAAAGCCACCGTCCTTCTCCGGTCGCCGTCGTCGTTAACCCAGAGTACTGAACGGCCTCCCTGCCTCTTGTCTCACTACCTCCAAAACCCCTGCTCCTGCTCAAAGTTCTTCCGTGACTCCCGCCACCCATAGAATAAATTCCGAGCCCTTTCATCTGGTGCTGGGGTCCTTGCCACTCAAACCCCTTCCCACTTTGTCACCCACACCCTACAGTCCCAGTCGCATCAAATGGTTTTCCT
>NW_027728580.1:0-314 GCF_054177405.1 Leptonychotes weddellii | reverse complement strand
GGCCTAGAGAGGGGAGGAGACTTATTGTTACACATGGCTATTACTACACAGCTTATTACTCCAAAATGAGAATCCAGAATTCCAGACTCCCAGTCTAGTATTTTGTGTAGTTGAATGAAGCTTTAAAATTAGCATCTCTCCTTTTCTCTGTGACACACTGAAATAATCCAGTTTCATGGCTTGGTTCTGTAGATCTGTACCTTCAAGGATAACCCAGCTGAGCCTGGAGAGATTGTGATTCTCCCTTTTAAGTTATGATGCATTCTGTGAGCCTGAGTTTTAAAGGGATTGGTGTAAGGCCAAGTCCCACATGC
>NW_027728579.1:0-314 GCF_054177405.1 Leptonychotes weddellii | reverse complement strand
TGACTTCCAGTTGAATGTTTAGATTTCTCAACAAAAGGGCCCGAACTCTGTCAGTTAGGTCCTCCATCAAGGAGCCCATCTTCCAGAGGAAAAAATAAAACAAGACAAAACCAGGGAGGGAGACAAACCATAAGAGACATTTAATCACAAGAAACAAACTGAGGGTTGCTGGAGGGGAGTGGGGTGGAGGGATGGGGTACCTGGGTGATGGGCATGAAAGAGGGCATGTGATTCAATGAGCACTGAGTATTATATGTGCTGATGAATCACTGAACCAATAATATATTATATGTTAATTAATTGAATTAAAATAG
>NW_027728578.1:0-314 GCF_054177405.1 Leptonychotes weddellii | reverse complement strand
TTCTTTCACCCATTAGTCATTTAAGAGTAGGTTGTTTGGGCGCCTGGGTGGCTCAGTTGGTTAAGAGACTGCCTTCGGCTCAGGTCATGATCCTGGAGTCCCTGGATCGAGTCCCGCATCGGGCTCCCTGCTCAGCAGGGAGTCTGCTTCTCCCTCTGGCCCTCCCCCCTCTCATGTGCTCTCTCTCATTCTCTCTCTCAAATAAATAAATAAAATCTTTAAAAAAAAAAAAGAGTATGTTGTTTATTTTCCACCTATTTCTGTATTTCCAGTTTTCCTTTTGATAATGATGTCCATCTCCATTCTATTATGTT
>NW_027728577.1:0-314 GCF_054177405.1 Leptonychotes weddellii | reverse complement strand
TTTCAGATTGAACACTTAATAGCTTCTCAAGGCTAAGAAGCCAAGCCAAATACTTGCCATCAGATTTGCCTGCAATAGTGTAGATTTTGGTTACTTCCTCTCTTCTTGAGCACCACAAAGTATCTTGATGTTCTTGAGTATGTCAGGAAATTACTTTCCTTCCTTACTTGGTAAGGCTCCCAGGAACCTTGTAAGCAAGGTCCCAGGTCAATTTTTCCAAGGGGGTAATTGGCTCCAAAAAGTCAACTTCAGTTCCTTAAAGCTGTCTGGTCATATCTGAGTCTATGTATGTCTCTCTCAAATATGATATTCCA
>NW_027728576.1:0-5061 GCF_054177405.1 Leptonychotes weddellii | reverse complement strand
AGCTTCCAACTGTTTGAATTTCTTCCAGATTTTTTCTTGTGATTGAGTTCCAGCTTTAAAGCATTATGATCTGAGAATATGCAGGGAATAATCTCAATCTTTGGGTACTGGTTGAGAACTGATTTGTGACCCATTATGTGGTCTATTCTGGAGAAAGTTCTTTGTGTGCTCGAGAAGAATGAGTATTCTGTTGTTTTAGGGTGGAATGTTCTGTATATACAGATATATCTATGAGGTCCATCTGGTCCAGTGTGTCATTAAAGCTCTTGTTCCTTTGTTGATTTACTGCTTAGATGATCTGTCTATTGCTGAGAGTGGAGTATTGAGGTCTCCTACAATTACTGTATTATTATCAATATGACTCTTTATTTTGGTTAATAGTTGGCTTATGTAGTTGGCTGCTCCCATGTTGGGGGCTTAGATATTTACAATTGTTAGATCTTCTTGTTGGATAGACCTTTTTAGAATAATATAGTGTCCTTCTGCTTCTCTAACTACAGTTTTTAGCTTAAAATCTAATTTGTCTGATATAAGAATTGCTATCCCAGCTTTCTTTTGAGGTCCGTTGGCATGGAAGATAGATCTCCATCCCTTCACTTTCAGTCTGGATGTATCTTTAGGTTCAAAATGAGCCTCTTGTAGTCAACATATGGATGGGTCCTGTCTTTTTATCCAATCTGCAACCCTGTGCCATTTTATGGGGGCATTTAGGCCATTCATGTTGAGCGTGATTATTGAAAGCTATGAATTTATGATCATCATGTTGCCTGTGGAGTCCTTGTTTCTATAGATTGTCTCTGTAAATTTCTGTTCTGTATCACTCTTGGGGTCTTTCTCCTTTTATAGAACCTGCCCCTCCCGCCCTTAATATTTCTTGCAGGGCCAGCTTAGTGGTCACATATTCTTTCAGTTTCTGCCGGTCTTGGAAGCTCTGCATCTCTCCATCCATTCTAAATGACAGCCTTGCTGGATAAAGTATTCTTGGCTGCATGTTCTTCTCATTTAGTAAGCTGAATATGTCTTGCCAGCACTGTCTGACTTACCACGTCTCTGTGGATAGGTCTGACGTTATTCTGATGTTCCTCCCCCTGCATGTAAGGAATCTCTTCCCCCTAACTGCCGTTAAGATGGTTTCCTTGGTTCTAAGATTTGCAAGTTTTACTATTACATGCCGGGGCATTGGTCTGTTTTCCTTGATCTTGGGAGGGGCCTTATCTGCCTCTAGGACACGAATGTTTGTTTCATCTCCAGATTAGGGAAGTTCTCAGCTACGATTTGCTCAAATATATCTTCTAGTCCTCTCTCTTTCTCCACCCCCTCAGGGATCCCAATAATTCTGACATTGGAACATTTCATGGCGTCACTTATGTCTCTAATTCTGCTTTCATGGGTTTTGAGCTGTTTTTCCCAAGCCTCCTCTTTTTCCTTCTTTTCTATCAATTAGTCTTCTGGATCACTAATTCGTTCTTCTGCCTCGTTTACCCTAGCCGTTAGAGTATCTAGATTAGATTGGATCTCATTGATAGCATTTTTAAGTTCTGCCAGTTCAGCTTTCATTTCTGCTCTTAGAGACTCTATGTTGCCTTTAATCGATTTCTCCTTTCTAGCTATTGTCTTCATAAACGCTACCCTGAAGTCCAGTTCCAACATCTTGGTTATATCTGAATCCATTTGTAAATCTGTGGCATAAGTCATAATCTCTGAGTCTTTCCTATTTTGGGAGTTCCTCCTCCTAGTCATTCTGTTGACGGGTTGTTGAGGGAATGTACAGAGTCCAAATTATTGACCACAAGCCAAACAAGATGCACCTGTTTTATAGGGACCTTAGGGTTGCTGGCCTCTTGTTCTCCCAGCCTGTCTTCTGGGGGAGGGGCCTGCATTGCTGTTACTCAGGCAACCCTGTTTGGGCAGAGTTGCCCTGCCTCTGGGGGGGGGATGGGCTCAGTGAAAACCGGTTTTTGGGGGCTTTTGTTCTCTGGCAGCTTTTCCTGATGTCTCTTCAGAGCAGAAGAGACCGCTTCTAACCCTCTGCCTCAGGGCAGTGAGATTGCAGTCTGTTCTTCAGTGAGCTCTCCAGGCCACACTATCTCTGTTCCTGTCTGTGCTGCTATAAACTGCAGCGTCCTGGGTTGTGCGCCTCTCAGCAGAGCTCTAGTCCTCGTCTCCAGGTTGGGGCACAAATCTGCCCTTTGTGCTTCTAAAACTGCCAGCCACCCTCAGTTCACACGCCTGGTCCCGCTGCTCTAGGTTTTATTCCAGGGGGCTGCCCTAATGTCCTTTCCCCATCGCCACTGGTCTGCAAGTCTGTGCTCTGTCCCCAGCGTGGGAGAATTTTGTGCTCCTGTGTTATTTCACCTTCCCGGCTGCTTATGGCAGCTCCCTCCCCCTTCTGTTTATCTTCGGATATGTGCCCACGGAATCATGGCTCCCCGCTTTATAACCAACCACCTGTGATATTCTCTTTGTAGAGATCCAGATATATCTTCTTACGTCTCTGGCTGATTTCGTGGGTGTTCAGAGTGGTCTGGTAGATATCCAGCTCAATTCCGGGGACCGGTTGGAATAGGGTCCCCTACTTCTCTGCCATCTTTTCCCAATTCCATATAAAACATTTAGATTGGTTGAAATCCAAAACACTTGATAACACAAATTGCTGGCAAGGATATGAACAGGAATTCTATTTCATTGCTTAGTTATAAAAGGATGTGGGAGGGGCACCTGGGTGGCTCAGTCATTTAAGTGTTGGACTCTTGATTTCAGCTCAGGTCATGACCTCATGGGTTTGGTGAGGCGGAGCCCTGCGACGGTCTCCATGCTGATTGTGGAGCCTGCTTGAGATTCTCTCTCTCCCTCTCCCTCTGCCCCTCTCTCATCCTCTGGTCGTGTCCTCTCACTCCTCAATCTCTCTCTCCAGAAAGAAGCAAGGAGCTTCCATGCACCCTCCAGGCACACCACTCTCCCAACACTGCCAGTGTGTTCACCAACCTGGAAGCTCCTAGTTCTTTGTTTTTAATTTGGATGCTTTTTATTCCTTTTCCTTGCCTAATTGCCCTAATTGCTAGGACTTCTTATACTATGTTGAAAAACAGTGGCAAGAGTGGGCATCCTTGTCTTTTTCCTGATCTTAGAGGAAAAGCTTTTAGCTTTTCACTGTTGAGTATGATGTTAGTTGTGGGTTTGTTATATATGGCCTTTATTATTTTTATTATGTTTATTATACCCACTTTGTTGAGAGTTTTTATCATAAATGTATGTTGAATTTTATTGAATGTTTTTCCTGCATCTATTGAGATGATCATATGTTTTTATTGTTTATAAAAATGAAATTTGTTCTCCTTTTTGTAGTTTCTTTAGGTGTAAATTTTTTTAAATTATTGATTTAATCTCCTTACTAGTAATTGGTCTATTCAGATTTTCTATTTCTTTCTGATTTAGTCTTGGAAATTGTGTGTTCCTAGAAATTTCTCCATTTATTCTAGGTTGTCCAATTTGTTGGTGTATAATTTTCTTAGTCTCTTAGATCCTTTGTATTTTTATGTTATCAATTGTAACTTCTGGTTCATTTCTGATTTTATTTATTTGAGCCTCCTGTCTTTTTTTCTTGGTGAATCTAGCTAAAGGTTTGTCAATATTTTATCTTTACAAAGAACCAGCTCTTAATTTTATTGATCTTTTTTTATTGTCCTTTTAATCTCTATTTCATTTATATTTACTCTGATCTTTATTATATTCTTTTCTTCTACTAACTTTGGCCTTTGTTCTTTTTTCCTAGTTCTTTTAGGTATAAAGTTAAATTATTTATTTGTGATTTTTCTTTTTTCTTGAAATAGGCCTGTATTCCCATGTACTTTCCTCTTAGAACAACTTTTGCTCTATCCCATAGATCTTGGTATGTCATATTTGTATTTTTGTTTGTCTCTAGTTTATTTTTATTTATTTTTAATTTTTTTAATTATAATTTTTTTTTATTATGTTACGTTAGTCACCATACAGTCCATCACTAGTTTTTGTGTGTGTGTGTGTGTGTGTGTGTGTGTTTTATTTATCCTTTGGTTTCTTTGATGACCCTTTGGTAGTTCAGTAGCATGTTGTTTAATCTCCATGTTTTTCTGATTACTCCAGTTTTATTATTGTAATTTATTTCTAGTTTCATACCACTGTGGTCAAAGAAGATGCTTGATATGATTTCAGTCTTCTTGAACTTACTGAGACTTGTTTTGTGGCCTAACATATGATCTATCTTAGAAAATGTTCCATGTGTATTTGAGAAGAATGTGTATTTTGCTGCTTTTGAATATATATATCTATTAAGTCCATCTGGTATAATGTGTTGTTTAAGGCTGATATTTCCTTATTGATTTCTGTAAGGATGATCTATCCATTGATATAAGTGGGGGTATTGAAGTCTTCTACCATTATTGTATTGCTTTCAATTTCTCCCTTTAGATCTGCTAATATCTGCTTGATAGTTTTGGTGCTTCTATGTTGTGCATATATATTTATAAATATTATATCTTTTAGCCATATTCATCTCTTTATCATTATATAGTGCCTTTCTTTACCATTTTTTATAGTCTTTGTTTTTTTTTATTTTGTTAATCACCATACATTATATCATGAGTTTTTTATGTAGTGTTCCATGATTCATTGTTTGTGTATAACATCCAGTGCTCCATTCAATACATGCCCTCTTTAATACCCATCACCAGGCTAACACATCCCCCTACCCCCCTCCCTTCTAGAACCCTCAGTTTGTTTCTCAGAGTCCATAGTCTCTCATGGTTCATCTCCCCCTCCAATTTCCCCCCCTTCATTTTTCCCTTCCTACTATCTTCATTTTTTTAACATATAATGTATTATTTGTTTCAGAGGTACAGGTCTGTGATTCAACAGTCTTACACAATTCACAGTGCTCTCCATAGCACATACCCTCCCCAATGTCTATCACCCAGCAACCCCATGCCTCCCACCCCCCACCTCTCCAGCAACCCTCAGTTTGTTTCCTGAGATTAAGAATTTCTCATATCAGTGAGATCATATGATACATGTCTTTCTCTGTTT
>NW_027728575.1:0-314 GCF_054177405.1 Leptonychotes weddellii | reverse complement strand
TCCTGAATGCTGATTGCTAGATCTCTCATTCTGATGTCTTACTCAGGGACAGCTTCATGCTCAGGATGATTTCCAGCCTTTTTCCTCAATCAGACTTTTACATTCCACTATTCACTTCCCCAGACACCTGTTCTCTTCTAGGTGAATCTACATGTTAATGACTAATAAACACTAATCCCTATGGATAAATCAGATATCCAATGCCTTACATATTTCAGGTAACATAATCAATTAATCTGGTTTAAAAGCATAAATATCCAGGGGTGCCTGGCTGGCTCAGTCAGTGGAGTGTGTGACTCTTGATCTTGAGGTTG
>NW_027728574.1:0-314 GCF_054177405.1 Leptonychotes weddellii | reverse complement strand
TGAATAGCATTGAACCAACCTGTTGGCCCTCCAAGTATCTCTAAATGCTTCTCCTCTTTGCACCTATTTGCCATTTCCTTCTTTGTCATATGCTGCCGAGGCCCAAGTGGGGACTCAAAATGGGCAGAAATGGACTGACTATGTGGCCACCTGGGCAATAAGAAGAAACCTTGTTTGGTTGCTCTTTTCTAACCTTACTGCTGACAATCTTTCTAAGAAATACCAATTCACTTTTCTTTCAGTGTATGTATGAACGTTTCTGTGAATTTTGAGGAATTTGGGAGAAGACAGAATGATTCTGAATATCAGTGATC
>NW_027728573.1:0-314 GCF_054177405.1 Leptonychotes weddellii | reverse complement strand
GGAAGGAAGGAAGGGAGGGAGGGAGGGAGGGAAAAGAAAAGAAGGAAAGAAGAGAAGAAAGAAGGAAAGAAAGAAAAGACACCAAATTAGCCAATATTAAAACTGGATTTTGCTCTTCATGCATGTGAAAAAAAAGACAAATACAAAAGCAACAATGACAAGAAATGTCTCCGAAATTCTCAGGTGGTTTTGTATACTCCTTGCTACCTTGTTCTATTCCCCTGGCTTTGCACATGTTTCAGTTTGAGAAATATGCTATACCAAATGCTTTCTCTTCACACTGAGATTGGTTTAGACTCTGGGCCACTTTTTTC
>NW_027728572.1:0-314 GCF_054177405.1 Leptonychotes weddellii | reverse complement strand
TTTTTAAACATATAATGTACCCTATCTACCCATCACAATATCATCTCTAACAGCAATCACAACAATTCACTTTAGTTATCTTGAGAAAAATGCGATGTCTTTGTTGTGTCTTCTGATGTAAAATAAGTGTAACACAGAAGCTTCCCCCCACCCAAAAAAATGTAAGGCAGCAGGAAATAGCATGTGAAAGAAGGTACAAAGGACCCAATTTAGAATTTTCTCTCTGCTGCCAAATTTGCCATATGACCTTCATCCCATCAATATATTGTTTTCTAGGATTCTCATCTATAAAATGCCTATAGGTGGGTCTCCCC
>NW_027728571.1:0-314 GCF_054177405.1 Leptonychotes weddellii | reverse complement strand
GTGCCTGAGCTGCCAGACCTGGAGCCAGAGAATCGTTCGGGGACCCCCGAGGGTCTAGCGGTACTACCATAGATCATGGTTTTAGGGGCCTTTCCTGGGAGCTGTTGGTACCAATTAACACCATTACCACCCCCGATGTTGGAGCTGCTTCCAGTGCAGGAGATGGTGACCGTCTGGTCCAGAGCCTTAGACACGGAGGGCGGCTGAGTCAGCACAGACTGGGCCCAGGACCCTGCAAGGGGGAGAGACACAGAGAGGGTGATGCTGGAGTCTAGAGACAAAAAGAGGAAGGAGGGCCCTTCATGTCCTCCCAG
>NW_027728570.1:0-314 GCF_054177405.1 Leptonychotes weddellii | reverse complement strand
GATCCCAGGACCCCGGGATCATGACCTGAGCCGAAGGCAGACGCTTAACGACAGAACCACCCAGGCGCCCCTGGTCCATTTTTTTAAAAGGTTACAGGAGGAAAGATGGAGGCCTGGACGGTAACATGGGCCCAGGAAGCCCGAGTTTGAGCCTGGCCTGGAAGCCGGGCTGCGGAACTCGCAGGGTCCGGGCTCTTCCGCTGCAGGCAGTGAGGGGCCACTGAGCGCAGTAGCAGGGCCCGCTGAGAGGGGGGAACGATCCTGAAGCCCTTAGAGCGTGGGGAAGCAGCTCGCACTGCCACGGTGCTTTCCGG
>NW_027728569.1:0-314 GCF_054177405.1 Leptonychotes weddellii | reverse complement strand
CATCTGTTTTTGGCTTTAGAATCTATTATTGCCAACTTGGCTATAATTAAGTTTTAAGTTTTGTTATGATTCCTGATTCTATTGGGCCCTGTGGTTTAAAACCTTCTGATATTTTTGACAAACTTCCAAAAAATTCAGTTCTAAATGCAGTCTCCTTGACCAATTAGGCTTATTTATTTGGTATGTCAAATTACAAAGAAAGCATTGTCAGATAAGTGATAATAAACCTTTTTGGGTTATATCACATGGGTGAATGCTAAAACTGTCCTAGAAATTATATGAAATTCCTGAAATTTTAATATGTTTGTATATTG
>NW_027728568.1:0-314 GCF_054177405.1 Leptonychotes weddellii | reverse complement strand
GGTTAAGCATCTGACTTCGGCTCACAATCCTGGGATTGAGCCCTGTGTCTGGCTCCATGCTCAGCATGGAGTCTGCTTGTCCATCTCCCTTTCCCTCTCCCCCTCCCCCTCCCCATGCTCTCTCTCTCTCAAATAAATAAAATTTTTAAAAATTGTATACAAATTTTACAGGGCCCCTGGGTGGCTCAGATGGTTAAGCATCTGCCTTTAGCTCAGGTCATGATCCCAGAGTCCTGGGATCGAGCCCCGCATCGGGCTCCCTGCTTGGCGGGAAGCCTGCTTTCCCCTCTCACTCTGCCTGCTGCTTCCCCTGC
>NW_027728567.1:0-314 GCF_054177405.1 Leptonychotes weddellii | reverse complement strand
TCAGCGAGGAGGCGAGAGTGTGCTTTTTACACAAGGACATGCGTGTCCCTCTTGGCTGGCTGTCCTCGGAGCTCTGCAAGGGCGTCTTCCTTGGAGCCAGGACGTCTGTTCCCCTGTGAGGGACGGCGCCAGGGAGCGCTGCCCAAGAGGGCAGGAGTCCGAGCGCAGGGCGCGTCACTCCAAACACAGCCACTCTGCTTGCCACTTTGCAGATGAGAGCCCGGTCCTGGGAACCCCGGGCAGGGCTCTTCCCCTGCAGCAGGCTGGTGGGCGCCCCAAAACGGAGACTATTTAGAGAGAAGTCGGCGCAAATT
>NW_027728566.1:0-314 GCF_054177405.1 Leptonychotes weddellii | reverse complement strand
TAACTATTAATCCTATAGTGTGGTAGGCAGAGTAATGACCCCCCCAACAAATGTCCTAATTTCTGGAACCTGTGAATATGTTAGGTTAACTGTCAAAGAGGAATTAACCTTGCAGATAGAATTAATGTTGCTGATCAGCAGAATGGGGAGATTACCTCAGATTATCGGGGGGGGGGCGCGTGTAGTCACAGCGGCTCTCTAAAGTGGAAGGGGGAGGCGGATAAGGAGAACCAGAGAGATGTGACCCGACAGAGGCTCAACTTGATGTTTCCATCTCTGAAGACAGGGGAGCCATGAACCAAGTAATGTGGGTG
>NW_027728565.1:0-5061 GCF_054177405.1 Leptonychotes weddellii | reverse complement strand
TTCGTGGCGGTGCGGCTGGGCAGGAGGAGCCGGGCGGCGTCGGGGGGCGGCTGCTCGGTGCCCGAGGGCCCCTTTGCGGGCCACCTGGTGGACGTCAGCGGCGCGGGGACCCTGTCGCACAGCTACCAGTACGAGGTGTGTCTGACGGGAGGATCTGGGACCAATGAATTCAAGTTCCTCAAGCCAGTTCTCCCCAGTTTCCTTGGTCTGGGTGAAGAGAGGATTAGTGAAGCAAACCCCAGTTTCAGGGATAACTTTGAATTCAATTAAGTATTAATTAATAAGGGTCTACTGAGCCTAGTCTCAGTTAATTTGTTGAAAGTCCTTTTTTACTGCCTTGCTTATTGGGGTTCTATTCTAATTTAGTGCATGTTACTGGTGTTTCTAAATGTGTTCATTTGTGGTATAAGGAATGCAAATTTCCTTTGCTTTCTTTTTGTTGATTAGTCTCACTGTAACTTCATTCAACTTAAAGTGTGAAAGTAAATTTTGTATTTTCAGAAGTCTTTAATTTTTAAGTTAGAGCACCTTTTTCCAAACTCACCTTCCACAGCTCGTAGGTAATTTTGCAGAACTTAAAATTTAAAACATTTTAAAAATGTTTTAATCGCTACATAAGCTTATTCTTTCTCCCAGAATATTTGTGTTTGTATATTCTCTTAGACTAGTATAACTTTTATTCTGTTAACTCATATTGACTAAAACCATTAATATATGCATATTCATTAATAACAAAGCAACCTCTCACATTTTTCTAAATATGTGCTTCCTTAAAGTGTCCATAATGAAGATTATGATTCCTTAGAGATTGTGACAACCTTGACTGCTGGATTCTACAAACCATTCACATCAAAAGTGCTCAGTCAACCACTAATATTCTCAAATGTAGTTAAATAAATAGCATGTGTCCAGTTGTTTTCAAAGCCATGTAATTCTTCATGCTTTCTATTAATATTTTTTCTTTAAACCTCTGCTCATTTCAAAAGTTACCCATTTTAGCAATTGCAAGTCATCTATTAACATCCTTAAAATCCAGAAGATATGAGGAAATAAATCTAAGTCTTTGTCCTTGACCAAATTTTAGAAACTTCAAATGTAGTTTGGCATTGCATTTTTCAAAAATTCTGGACCATTGGGGCGCCTGGGTGGCTCAGTCGTTAAGCATCTGCCTTCGGCTCAGGTCATGATCCCAGGGTCCTGGGATCGAGCCCTGCATCGGGCTCCCTGCTCAGCGGGAGGCCTGCTTCTCCCTCTCCCACTCCCTCTGCTTGTGTTCCTGCTGTCTCTATCTCTCTCTCTGTCAAATAAATAAATAAAATCTTTAAAAAAAATTTTTTTGGAGCATTTATGATTCCATTTTGGAAATAAGCCTATGGGGAAAGATTTATCTTAGTGTGGCCATTTTTTTTTTTCCACTACTTCTATTTTTCCCTTTTCCGTTTCCTAGGCTTTTCATAACTTTTTTTCTTTTTAGGTTCTGGAATATGTTTCCCAATAGCTCCCCATTTATTGTATGCTTAGCACAGTAATTGGAGGATTATAGGTTAATAAAAGTTTTGGCTAAATGATTGAAAGAAAGAAGTGTCTTTATTTCACCCTGTGATATTTTGATATTTAAAGACACTAAAATACTCATAGAACAAAATTTTGCTGGAATTACATGCTCTCTAATGTATAAGGAATTACATATATAATTTTTGGTTATTAATTCAACTGATCACTATTATTGAAAGATTATGCAGTTATCAGTCCCTGGTGTCTCTTTCCTTCAATATATTTTTCCTTTCTCTCCTCCTGATTAATTTGAGTCTCCTCTCCTGCGTTCTAGCTTAAGGAATATATATGGGGAAATTGTATTTTTTATTTTATAATTTAAATTTCCTTCTATAATTCCCTAAATGATTCATCCAACTTTATTTCTTGCAGTTCAATTTCAGATCCATACATTAAGACACATTTTTAGTTCTTAGTGTTCTTCAGCCTATATTTAAGTTCTTATGTCATTTTATGTTTATTTGTATGAGCTTTACTATTAAAATTATAATATGAATTTTAAAGGTGTCGTTTTGAGATTCACAGTGTAGAGCACTGCTAATACTTAATAGGATCTTGGATAAGTCACATCATTTCTATTCCCCCAAAATGCTAGTAACAGCTATTTCTCTAGCTTGAAATTACAATCAAATGAGATAATATAAAGATATAGAAGTATAATTGCTGTTATTTTTAGTATTACTAATATTAAGAGTAATCCTAATAAATGATCCTTCATGTTACATTCCTGGTAATTGTGAAGATGCTAGATTGAACACTTGATATTTGAATTGTTTCATTTCTCTGCCTAAAACCTTGCAATATCTTCCTTTTATTCTCAGAATAAAATCCAAGCATCTGTTATTTGCCCACAGTTTATCTCTCCATCCTTCTCTTCCCACTTACTCTTGAGACACGAAGTTTTGGGTACACTGTCCTTTTATTATCTAGAATAGCTATACTTTACTGTTGCAGGCCTTTACATATCAGTTTCTCATATGTATTCTTCCCATTTTACAGTCTTAGTCTGTAAGACTTAGCCTGTAAGACAAACATCTTAGCCTTCATCTTCCAGATTAAGTGGCACAACTTTGATGAAACTTTTTCACCCGCCACCCATTGAGTCAGGTCCTCCTATAGCATACTTTCAGTGCACTCAGTACATTTCCTATATAGCACTTTTCACAGTTTGTTTGAACATATATTTAAAGTCTGTTCATCCCATTAGGTGGTAAACTGTATAAGATATATAGACACGATTTGTCTTGTTACCACTATAATACCTAACTTCTACAAACTCAACAAATACGTGTTTCCATGGATAAAATACAGTTATACAGATGAAACAGTTATTACAGTTATTATATAGATGAAACCAGTAATTGTAAAATTACTATGAAATAAGAAGAGGAGTAATCTCTGTGTTCCTTGAATGATTGTGAAGATTGAAAAGAATTGGGCATTTGTGGCCTCTGAATATACCCCCTGACATGACCTATTATAATTTTTCATCACCTTGTATGAGGTCACCTTCTCATAGCATTTTTTCCTGGTTATAAATGCAATTCATGCACATTTTGCAAAATCTGGAAAATAAGAGAAAAATGCAAGTAGGCCATGAAGCATATCATCATTTAGAGCAAAATCCTTTAGAGTTTATGTGTAATAATTGCAGATGGGCAGGAAGAGTAGCTCTACCAGCAAAATCATATAAATCAGCAAAAACATGTAAATGAGGACTCTTACCAAAGACAGTGGTTGTTTTTTTAAAAGCACATTTCATTTCCCTACGTTGTGTTTGTTTAACTCATTTAACACAAGAACCTCCTCCAGTAGCGTCAAATGGGTTTGATAAGGGGAATAAGCCATTAAAAAATCAAAACACCCACCCGGCCCCAACAGAACACCTTCTCTAAGATTCTTAAGCTACCAGCGAACGCATGGTGGCGCTGTTGACTAAGAAGGTGAATTAAACCACCGGCATTGTGTGCACTCTGTAAGGCACGGATCCAGTTCGGTAAACTAGGAATTGTGAGCCTGGGCAGATTTTCCAAGCAAGCAAATCTGAGCCCTGGGAAGGATTATTCGCTAGACCTTCCTCAAAGGTTGGAAGGCAAAAGACTGTGTTTGCTAGCACTGCCGGAGGCTTAGTTTGGCAGTATTTCCGGGAGGAACGTGGCCGAAAGCACAATGGAGGCCAGAGGGGAGCGCTTTCTTAGACAAAGGCAAGTCCTATTTCTCTTTGTTTTTCTGGGTGGGTCTCTGGCTGCGTCTGAGTCAAGACGCTACTCTGTGGTTGAGGAAACAGAGAGGGGCTATTTAATAGCCAACCTAGCAAAGGATCTAGGGCTAGGGGTAGGGGAACTGGCTGTGAGGGGGGCCCAAGTTGTGTCTAAGGGGAACAAACAGCATTTTCAGCTCAACCATCAGACCGGCGATTTGCTCCTGCATGAGAAATTGGACCGGGAAGAGCTATGCGGCCCCACGGAGCCCTGTATACTGCATTTTCAGATATTACTGCAAACCCCTTTGCAGTTTATTACAAATGAGCTTCAGGTCATAGATGTAAACGACCATTCTCCTGTATTCTTTGAAAATGAAATACAGCTGAAACTCTTAGAAAACACGCCACCAGGAACCATAATTCCTTTGGAAAATGCTGAGGACTTGGATGTGGGAAGAAACAGTCTCCAAAACTACACGATCGCCCCTAATGCCCATTTCCACGTTCTCACACGCAGTCGTAGGGACGGAAGAAAATACCCACAACTAGTGCTGGACAAAGCACTGGACCGTGAGGAGCAGCCAGAGATCATTTTGACCCTCACCGCGCTGGATGGCGGCTCTCCACCCCGGTCGGGGATCGCCCAGATCCACATCCTGGTCTTAGACATAAACGACAACGCCCCAGAATTTACACAGTCACTCTATGAGGTTCAAATTCTAGAGAACAGCCCCATTAACTCTGTTATTGTCACGGTCTCAGCTTCTGACTTAGATACAGGAAATTTTGGGACAGTATCATACGCATTTTTTCACGCTTCTGAAGAAATTCGCAAAACTTTTCAGCTAAATCCAATTACTGGTGATATCCAGCTAGTCAAATATTTGAATTACGAGGTTATGAATACTTATGAACTGGACATAGAAGCCAAGGATGGCGGAGGCCTTTCAGGAGAAACCACAGTGATAGTTCAGGTGGTTGATGTGAACGACAATCCACCAGAACTGACCTTGTCTTCAATTACCAGCCCTATCCCTGAGAACTCGCCGGAGACTGTGGTGGCTGTTTTCAGTGTTTCTGATCTAGACTCTGGAGACAATGGGAGAATTATGTGTTCCATCGAGAACAATCTCCCCTTCATCCTCAAACCATCAATAGAGAATTTTTACACCCTCGTGACAAACACAGCTCTGGACCGAGAGACAAGAGCCGAGTACAACATCACCATCACCGTCACTGACCTGGGGACGCCCAGGCTGAAAACCCAGCACCACCTAACGGTGACGGTGTCCGACGTCAACGAC
>NW_027728564.1:0-314 GCF_054177405.1 Leptonychotes weddellii | reverse complement strand
TACGTGGATGATGCTCACAAGTTGTCCAGCCGTGTGCTTGCAGTCAGGAGAACCACTTGGTGGTTCCATCAGCAAGGCCAGAGCTCACACATCCCCTCTTCTAGGCCTCTTTCCTGGTACAGGGACCCCAAATTTCCTTCCCAAGTGGCCCCAAACTGCTTCTAGGTTCTGCTCAGTTCTTTTCACTTGGTCTGCTCAACTGTTCATGCAGCATGGACAGAGAGTGGATGTGTGGACCACAGTGCCTGCCCACGGGAATGCAAAGCCCCTTGTGGGGCAGACAGAACCAAGGGTGTGAGAAGAATGGAGCATTC
>NW_027728563.1:0-314 GCF_054177405.1 Leptonychotes weddellii | reverse complement strand
CAGATAACCTACACAATGGGGACAATAAAGCAAACACCAAATAATAGTGTTAAATTATTTTCATAGAAGTCAACAGAATAGAATGCAATAAAGTGAAAATGCTCTTCTCTCCTCTGACCAGAGTAGTTCTTTCCAGAAGACATTGTTACTGACAGTTCCTTGGGTATGCTTCCAGAAATTTTAGTAGATTTTAAAAGGTGAATGTTGGATTGGACATCATATTTATTTGGTCTAGGAGAAAGTTTCTTTACAGAAAATTAAGAATGCCCCTTCTGAAAAGGACAGGGAGCCATTTTGTTCATATCTTCCAGGCT
>NW_027728562.1:0-314 GCF_054177405.1 Leptonychotes weddellii | reverse complement strand
CAGGACTCGATCCCAAGATCATGACCTGAGCCAAAGACAGACGCTTAACTGACTGAGCCACCTAGGCACCCCCACAATGGGGAAATTTAAGAAATAGTGTTGGGAATACTGCATATCTATATGCAAAAAAACCCAAAAGCAAAACAAAACAAAAAAACAAAAAACCCACCCCGAAACCCAAAAATCAAAACAAAACAAAGTCTTATACCATACACAAAAATACCTCAAAATGGACTAGAGATAAATGTAAGACCTAAAACTATAAAACTCCTACAAGATAAAATAGGGGAAAAGCTGCTGCTGCTGCTTTTTTT
>NW_027728561.1:0-314 GCF_054177405.1 Leptonychotes weddellii | reverse complement strand
GAGGGGCCGCTCACAAAATGCAGCCTTGCTAGGGGGTGTATTCGAGATTGTGCTGGCACATGGGCTTCTGAGTCAGGCGGACCTGAGCTTGAATCCTTACTTTGTCCGTTCCTAAATGTTTTCCCTTAGGTATGTGAGCTACCCTTTCTGAGACTCAGATTCCTCCCTGTAACGTGGGGTAACTTTCCTTCTTTTATACGGATGTGATGAGGTTTGGCAAGGGTATGTGTAAAGCTCGGCGCCTGACCCGTGGAGGTGTCATCATCCTGACGCCTGCCCATCTCACTCAGGGTTGGGTGGTCCTTGAACATCCT
>NW_027728560.1:0-314 GCF_054177405.1 Leptonychotes weddellii | reverse complement strand
AAGGAATTTCAACAGTAAAGGTGCTTTCTTATAGCCCTACTTGTAAAATTATAAAGCCTAAACATTATTGAGCAAATCCAGTGTTTTATGAATATCAACAGTATTGGCCTTTCTTTCTCTGTTACTTCTAGCACCACCGTTAGTCAGAATTACCATTTCTATCATCACTGATATGATAAATGAAGCAGAGCTGCTCAAATGAAGTATGGGTATTGTGAACAACTTATAGTTTCCTCTCTGAGAAGGGGGAGGGTTCCTAACTAAGATTGCATTAAAAATAGATGATCATGTAAGGAAAACTAATTTTTTTTTTT
>NW_027728559.1:0-314 GCF_054177405.1 Leptonychotes weddellii | reverse complement strand
GCTTGTCCCTCTCCCTCTGTCCCTCCACCTGTTCATGCTCTCTCTCTCTTTCGAATAAATAAAATCTTAAAAAAAAAGAGAGAGAGAACATATACAACTCAGCACCCAAAAAAAACAAATAACCAAATTAAAAAGTGGGCAGAAGACATAAACAGACATTTCTCCGAAGAAGACATCCAGATACATGAAAAGATGCTCATCATCACTCGTCATCAGGGATATACAAATCAAAACTACAATGGGATATCACCTCACCTGTCAGAATGGCTAAAATAAAAAACACAAGAAACAACATGTGTTGGCAAGGATGTGGG
>NW_027728558.1:0-314 GCF_054177405.1 Leptonychotes weddellii | reverse complement strand
GTCTACCCCTCCGATTTCCCCCGCTTCATTCTTCCCCTCCCGCTACCTTCTTCTTCTTTTTTTTTCTTAACATATATTGCATTATTTGTTTCAGAGGTACAGATCTGAGATTCAACAGTCTTGCACAATTCACAGCGCTTACCAGAGCACATACCCTCCCCAGTGTCTATCACCCAGTTTAAAAGATTTTTAAAAACTTATTTGAGAGAGAGATAGAGAGAACATGAGCAGGAGGAGGGGCAGAGGGAGAGGCAGGATCCCCCCTGAGCGGGCGGCGGGGGGGGCCTGGATCCCAGGACTCCGGGATCATGACC
>NW_027728557.1:0-314 GCF_054177405.1 Leptonychotes weddellii | reverse complement strand
GAGTCCCACATCAGGCTCCCTGCTCGGCAGGAAGCCCGCTTCTCCCTCTCCCACTCCCCCTGCTTGTGTTCCTGCTCTCGCTATCTCTCTGTCAAATAAATAAATAAAATCTTAAAAAAAAAAAAAAAGTTCTTTCCTTTTTAAGGATGAAGAGTATTCCATTGTATGTACAGACCACATTTTGCTTAGCCATTCATCCAAGATTTTCTTTTTTGCAGTAATTTGCTAAAAGTAGAAAATAAAAGCCAACATATTCCATTACTTGGACTTTGGGCAACTACTTCCCCTCAAGCCACAGTGTCAGTAACACGTAG
>NW_027728556.1:0-314 GCF_054177405.1 Leptonychotes weddellii | reverse complement strand
CCTGGGATTCTACATTTCTATCATGCTCCAGGTAATAGATTTGGTGTCATCTCTAAAATCTCACCATGCTGTAGGTCCAAGCTATAGAAACTTTCTCCTATGTTTTTTTTTTTTAAAGTTTTGTGGTTTTTCATTTTACATAAAGTCCATGATCCATTTTTTAAAGATGTTATTTTATTTATTTTATATATATATATATATATATATATATTTTTAAAGATTTTATTTATTTATTTGAGACAGAGAGAATGAGAGACAGAGAGCATGAGAGGGAGGAGGGTCAGAGGGAGAAGCAGACTCCCTGCCGAGCAGGG
>NW_027728555.1:0-314 GCF_054177405.1 Leptonychotes weddellii | reverse complement strand
TTTTTTTTTAAAGATTTTATTTATTTATTTGAGACAGAGAGAATGAGAGAGACAGAGAGCACATGAGAGGGGGGAGGGTCAGAGGGAGAAGCAGGCTCCCTGCCGAGCAGGGAGTCCGATGCGGGACTCGATCCCGGGACTCCAGGATCATGACCTGAGCCGAAGGCAGTCGCTTAACCAACTGAGCCACCCAGGCGCCCCTCAAAATTGTATTTTCTTAATCATTCAGGTCAAAGTATTTTCTAACTTCCATTGTGATTTCTTATTTGATCCAAAGTTTATTTAGAAATATATTGTTTAATGTCCAAATGTTT
>NW_027728554.1:0-5061 GCF_054177405.1 Leptonychotes weddellii | reverse complement strand
TTTTTTTTTTGATGGCTGCATAATATTCCATTGTGTATATATACCACATCTTCTTTATCCATTCATCTTTTGATGGACATCTTGGCTCTTTTCATAGTTTGGCTATTGTAGACATTGCTACTATAAACATTGAGGTGTACATACCCCTTCGGATTACTACATTTGTATCTTTGGGGTAAATACCCAGTAGTGCAATTGCTGGGTTGTAGGGTAGCTCTATTTTCAACTTTTTAAGGAATCTCCATACTGTTTTCCAGAGTGGCTGCACCAGCTTGCATTCCCACCAATAGCGTAGGAGGGTTCCCCTTTCTCTGCATCCTCACCAACATCTGTCATTTCCTGACTTGTTAATTCTAGCCATTCTGACTGGTGTGAGGTGGTATCTCATTGTCTCTCTTCAATTTTGACCTGGTTAATTCCTTATCACTTTATGAATACTTGGAGGTTTTTAAGGAGGTGGTTTTTATATTTTAAGCCATTGTCTTTTGTTTCATTGGGAAGACTGAGTATGCAGTGTATTAGAAATGGAAACCTAGGGCAAATTACTATGGAAGAACTCCTAATGGTATGCTATTTATTTAGCAGAAAATGTTTTGGTCTTCATTTATGACAAGTGTAATGCAGCACAGTCAGGTAGAGGACCGTTTATGGATATTAGGTCATAAAATGGTTCATGTTACTGATCTCTTTCAGGTCATTAATAAACGCTTCTTTGGATTTTTTTTATGTTAAATATGTACTTACAGATTAAGTTTTACTATTTTATTATTTTGGGGAGGGAATCATGTTGGATCACATTTAGACAAGTTTCCCAAGGATAGTGTTCCTGATAGTGAATACTCGTGTTCCTAATACTCTCTCTGATAATGTTCAAAGTACATGCTAGGTGTCATGGAGAACAAAGAAGTATAAGATACTGTCTCTGTCCTCACATTGTTTACCATCTGCATGGGAAGAATAAGGTATTCCATGACATTAAAAGAGGTGATGATCCTTAAGGACTAGAAGGATCGGGCAACTTTATGGAAGAATTCAGTTCTATGCACATGTATTGAGTACCTCAGCTGCACAAAGTACTGCTCCATTTGGGCTACAAAGATAATTATAAAAGTGTCCAGGGAATTTGATAGAGGAACTATTTGCTATTATTTTCACTTGGACAGCCAGATTTACTTAATAAGAATAGTTAAGAGTAGAAAGTTGAATTGTGTAGACAGTTTTTAATATATCAGAATGAAGTGGAACATTCACAAACTAAGTTGAATGCCCATGCACATGCAGTGTGATATGATTTGCATCTTGAAAGATGAATAGAATGAAATAGCTAGTGGGAAAATGGCATGCCAGGAGGAGAAGTGATCTAAGCAAGGACGCAGAGCATAGAGTGTGTGTGCCTTTCCTTTGTTTATAATTAAACAAAGATAAAATCATGCCTGCATTACTAGTTACTTTCCATTTGATGTACGCCTTTCCTCCTTACTTTGTTGCTGTTCTTCATGCCTTATGAATCAGATTTAAGAAGCAAGGAGTCATAGAATTTGACTTAAATATCTTTTAACTTATTAATATTCATGCCTTTTCTCAGTTGAGTAATATGTCCAGTTTGGTTATAGTTAAGTGCCTGGCCTCATTCAGCAGTCTGACAAGTATGGGAACCCTTATCAGAAAGGGGAGCAGTGTATGAATGAATGTGAGAATGACTCCAGGTACCTTCATTCAGTTTCTATAAAGCAATTTAAAGTACAGGTTATACTGATGGTTTTGAAGTACTGTCTGTGCATGCATATTCTGTGAAATTTGTTTTATTACTAAAGTTCTCTGTTTAGCAAAGATAGTAGCTGTTTATTAATTGGTAAAAATATAGATCTCACACCTTAGAATTACATAAATACCTTACTAAGGTAGAGTGAATATATTGTATTAAATACTTTAATATTTATTTTTTCAGCTACCAACCGATAGTTGACTACATAGATGCTCAGTTTGAGGCCTATCTCCAAGAGGAGCTGAAGATCAAGCGCTCTCTCTTTAACTACCACGATTCTCGCATCCATGTGTGCCTCTACTTCATCTCCCCTACAGGTCACTCTCTGAAGACACTGGATCTCTTAACAATGAAGAGCCTTGACAGCAAGGTGGGCTTGGAAAATGACTCGATTTATCATGCTTTAATATTATTTTGAACTGTTAAATACCTTTACAATATGTATATGTATTTTAATTTTTATTCTGTGCATTTTTAAAACATTTGATAAGTTTTAATCTTAGGTTATTTTCCAGAGAAATTCAGTTTGGAAGATGAGCTGCAAAGAAAATACATTAACAAAACTTTAGTCCTTTTTTTAGTGATTAAATTGCATGGCAGAATTTATTTGACACTAATTTTACTTTATGACACTGGTGAGAAGAAGTTCGTTTACAAAGATTAAGGTCTAATGTTTCATCATGTGTTATAATAAATTATGTTTTAATTTGAACCATACCAAGAAAACCTATTTTTGAATTTCTGAGTCAAGGAGTGATATATAAATTCAGGGAGCTATAAAAAAATAATATCTACAAATTAACTTACCTTTTTTTTTTTTTAAACTGTGTAAAAGGTGGTTGAAGACTACTATCTTGTACTAAAAAAACTAGTTTTCCCATAACCTCTGATGGTGTGAGAAATGCAGCTTTCGTTATCCTGCTTAATGATTTTATGAGATAGGATTCAAGAAAAAGGGCATTCTGGCCACTACGACTTTCTTTATAGAAATCAGTATGGAAAGCATAAAGCTGCCAGTGAAGTTGTGATTGATTGACTTTTGGCTAGTTGCACAGTCCTCTGGCTTTAGCAAAAACTTGATGAAGCTTACATGATAGTCTCCTCATTTGCTCAGATGTTATAACCATTTATCCGTATTCTCATAGTTGAGTCTGATTATATGGACGCTCATAAAATCAACATAAAACCAAGCGTGTGCGAGTTTGTCTTAGCTAGACAGAAGCAACATGATGTAATCTGTATAAAGCATAGGATTTGGTGTCAGTGGAGGCTGGTTTTAAATACTGGCTCTGTCACTTAATAGCTTTGTGTTCTTTGGCAAGTTTCTATAGTCTCCTGAGCCTCAGTTTCCTCACATCTAAAATAAAAAATTAAGGAGAATAATACCTACATCAGGGGGCAGATGTGAGTGTTAATTAAATTGATAGCTTGTCTTTTGTTCCTAAAAGCAGGATACTCCACTGCTTGACATGAAAGTTACCTTATGCAAACAGTGACAGCTTACCATCAGTGTGAAACATCTTTTTCCCTCCCCCCAATATACAAATAAACATATGTATAGCTTTCAGTGTAGCTTTCAGTCTGTGATGTACACTCCCAGCCTAATTATAGTGATATTCTTGGCTAGGAATGCCTGAGGTACTCCCCGCAACTATATTATTCATAGCAAGCCCCACAGACATCCTCCCCAGGGCCAGTGTCATGGCTGGGCCAGCCCTTGTGGCTCTTACTACAATCTTAGGATACACTTCAGGCAGATACTATCAGGGAACTTTGAAGAACGAGGTCTATATTACTTACAGGTCCTGGAGGGTACATAGCATGCTGAAGGGCCACACAATGAGGTCGAGTGTGAACCTGGGCTCTGCCTTTATTAGGGTTGAGGGTTGGGTGTCTAGGATTTCATAAGTTCACTCTTTATCGGCAGATTTAAAGCATAAGAGTGGGATTAGGGCATGCTCGAGTGGTCAGTTATCCAGGTCACCCAGGTTTTTTAAAAGGGGAATGTTATGGGTGGGGGTGGCTTTGTGCCTTATTCATTTGCTAGTAGCTGTGTCATATGGCTGGCAATATGTTTATTTGACATGGATGTCTTTGAAATGAGTACCTGGACAATCAAAAGCTTAATGTCAGACACTTACACTACAGCATGGTTTTGCTATTTATTGTGGAAGCAATTATAAGTTATTAACTTGGTATAATTTATTGACAGTCTAAGTATATAATGAAACCAATAACTTGGCATCAAATTTTTATGTACTTTAATTTAGCATGAAAGCTTGTAAGTTTTCATGGGTAGATGAAAAAATCTTTATCTCCTGTGGAGCATATTTATAAGACTAATAAATCGAATATACATAGTAAGTCAGTGTGAAATTGGAGAAGAGCAAGAAATTTAAGAATAGAATTGATTTTTACTTTTCATTCTGAAAATTACATTGATATTTCACTCTCTTGATACTAGTTAGCTTGAAATTTTTCACTAAAACCAACTAAATAACCAAAAAAAACCAAAAACCAAAAAAACCCACAAACCTACAAACCCCTAGATTTGCGGAGACATCAGTCTTTTGTGGGACTAATGTTGCAAAGTTACTCTTCATGACCCCACATTTTTTCCTCTCTGGCCAGTGATAGGACTTTAAGACTGAGAATGTCATGAACACTTTCAATTGGTATTCATAAAATTTCCTTCCTTCAACATCTAGGTAGGAGTCTCTCACACAGGGTGCAGATTGGATGGAGTCATTGGGGAGGGATCTGCCAAAATAAGAGGCAGAAGAAGAAACTCGCCTGCTTCAAAGTTTTGCCGAGGGATCAATTACCCTGATTATTTAGTGCTTAGATTATTATTTTTTTTCATTTTCTTTCTTTCTTTCTTAAATTTTATTATGTTATGTTAGTCACCATACAATACATCATTGGTTTTTGATGTGGTGATCCATGATCCATTGTTTTCGTATAACACCCAGTGCTCCATGTAGTATGTGCCCTCCTTAATACCCATCACCGGGCTAACCAATCCCCCCTTCCCCCTCCCCTCTAAAACTCTGTTTGATTCTCAGAGTCCATAGTCTCTCATGGTTCATCTATCCCTCCAATTCCCCCCGCCCATTTTTCCCTTCCTTCTCCTAATGTCCTCCATGTTATTCCTTATGTTCCACAAATAAGTGAAACCATATGATAATTGACTTTCTCTGCTTGACTTATTTCACTTAGCATAATCTCCTCCAGTCCCATCCATGTTGATGTAAAAGTTGGGTATTCATCTTTTCTGATGGCTGAGTCATATTCCA
>NW_027728553.1:0-314 GCF_054177405.1 Leptonychotes weddellii | reverse complement strand
CGTCACGTTTGGGGATGGAAGAGATGAAAGCCTTCTCGCTACCTGGCCCTACAATACATCCTGCCTGGCGACAAGCAGTGCCAACGCCACGAGTCACCCTCAGCCGGGTGCCTCCGGGCCCCATGGACGCCGGCCAGCCCCAGGCCCAGGCAGGCCCACGGCGCCTCCGTCTGTCATCAGAGGACAAAAGTCTGACATCGTAAGAGGTCTCTTTGCTCCACACCTGCAGGTTTTCACAGCTCAGAGCAAGGAGCACTAGTAAGACTCAGGAGGCGAGTGAGTGCCTTTCTCTTTTGTCAGAAAAGCCCCTTGTG
>NW_027728552.1:0-314 GCF_054177405.1 Leptonychotes weddellii | reverse complement strand
AACACATGCTGGCTCCAAAGCGAAGAACCACAGATTCCAGATAAAGTCATGCCTCCCATAGATCTAAAGTCACCTCATGAAGGTGTGGATTTCAGAGATAATATTCTAAAACTTAAAAAAAAAAAATGTTTTTCTAAGGAACAGTGCCACTAAATCGCAGCCCAGAAACCAGTGGTGGCTACAGGGATGGTGCGACCGGGTTGCAGTGTCTTATTCCAGATATCGAAAAACCAAGAGAAGAAGGAACAGCCGCAATAAATGCATTGATTTTTGTTTAATATAGTTCCTTCTTTTAAAATAGAAATAAGTTATTT
>NW_027728551.1:0-314 GCF_054177405.1 Leptonychotes weddellii | reverse complement strand
TGATTATAATAGCTCTTTAATCCCCATCACCTTTTTCACCCATCCCCCATTCTACCCCCTCTGGTTACCATCAGTTTGTTCCCTGTAGTTAAGAGTCTGTTTCTTGGTTTGTCTCTCTCTCTCTCTCTCTCTCTCATTTTTTTTCCTTTGCTCATTTGTTTTGTTTTTTAAATTCCACATATGTGTGAAATCATATGGTATTTGTCTTTCTCTGACTTATTTCACTTAGCATTATACTCCCTAGTTCCATGCGTGTCATTGCAAATGGCAAGATTTCATTCTTCTTTATGGCTGAATAATATTCCATTCTTATA
>NW_027728550.1:0-314 GCF_054177405.1 Leptonychotes weddellii | reverse complement strand
CGTCACGTTTGGGGATGGAAGAGATGAAAGCCTTCTCGCTACCTGGCCCTACAATACATCCTGCCTGGCGACAAGCAGTGCCAACGCCACGAGTCACCCTCAGCCGGGTGCCTCTGGGCCCCATGGACGCCGGCCAGCCCCAGGCCCAGGCAGGCCCACGGCGCCTCCGTCTGTCATCAGAGGACAAAAGTCTGACATCGTAAGAGGTCTCTTTGCTCCACACCTGCAGGTTTTCACAGCTCAGAGCAAGGAGCACTAGTAAGACTCAGGAGGCGAGTGAGTGCCTTTCTCTTTTGTCAGAAAAGCCCCTTGTG
>NW_027728549.1:0-314 GCF_054177405.1 Leptonychotes weddellii | reverse complement strand
TACACATTTGAGCACACTTCTATTTGCAAATTAACTGACATGGATGTTATATAGGATATGTACTACTATAAATACTAGAAATTTATCCTGGTTTTAGGATTCAGATTTTTTTCTCATAAAATTCAGTACTTATTTTTTCCTGTCAAATTATTTGTGTTCTGAATGTATTATAAGTGTGTTTTCTCCCTAAGGGAGAACTCACAAATGAGAGCAGCTCTAGGGAAACAACGGCAAACTCCACTTCCCATCTTGCCTGAAGCTCATCTGAGGATATTGCTGATCATCTGACAACACCCTTTTCTGAGCCCGCCTTA
>NW_027728548.1:0-314 GCF_054177405.1 Leptonychotes weddellii | reverse complement strand
GCCTAGAGTTTCTCTTCCTGATGCTAATATTTATGCAGATGCCTCTTGGAAAACTACCCATCCAAAGTGCTTTCACAGGGGAGGGGACAACAAATCTTTATGTTATTGTCAAGGCATTTCCTGATAATCCTGCATGTCTAACCTAAATTATCCAATAAGGATTTATTTGAGGATCTTGTGTTTTCTTTTTTTTTTTTTTAAAGATTTTATTTATTTATTTGACAGAGAAAGACACAGCGAGAGAGGGAACACAAACGGGGAGTGGGAGAGGGAGAAGCAGACTCCCTGCCGAGCAGGGAGCCCGATGCGGGACT
>NW_027728547.1:0-314 GCF_054177405.1 Leptonychotes weddellii | reverse complement strand
GTGTTTGCCTAAGTCTATTTGAAAGGTAGAGAGAAGCCTCCAGCAGATATATCCTCAGGTGTCTGAAACTGAAATTCTACCATTACCAGAAATAGTAAAAATCATGACAAAAATAAGAGCCACCACTTGAACGCCTATGTGCCAGAAACGACGTGTTAAATGCTTTAGTTATATTTTAGAAGTGAGGAATTGGATGCCCAGAGCCAGTCGATAACAGGCTCCAGATCACAGAACTACTAGGTGGCGGATTCTCACCCAGGTCTTTCCTTTACACAATTCTTTCTATTACACATTTAACTGAGAACGGGGGGGGG
>NW_027728546.1:0-314 GCF_054177405.1 Leptonychotes weddellii | reverse complement strand
GTCAGAGAATGTTTGAAAGCTAGCACCCTATTACTCAGGCCAGTCATTCAGCACTGAGCTTCCTGGGACCCCTCCAGGCAGAATAAATTGCTTCCGTATGTGTGTTCCTGTAGCCGAGTGTACATTCCTATCTTATAACCCTAATCAAATTGCACTTAGGTTTCCTCCCCAAAGGGTGTCCATGTGTGTGTGGATGCCTTTCATCTCTACCTTGCCATGCCCAGTGCAGCATGTCGGAGAGATGAACAGCCAATGAGTATTTATTGCTTTGAATTCGATAGAATTGACAACTGAGCTCTTTGAGAGCTGAATTC
>NW_027728545.1:0-314 GCF_054177405.1 Leptonychotes weddellii | reverse complement strand
GGATCGAGTCCCGCATCGGGCTCCCTGCTCAGCAGGGAGTCTGCTCCTCCCTCTGACCCTCTTCCCTCTTGTGCTGTCTCTCATTCTCTCTCTCAAATAAATAAATAAAATCTTTAAAAAAAAAAAAAAGTTTAAGAGATCCTATAGCACTTTTTTCCCATAACAAAGAGGGACACAGAGCTCTGTTCTTTGGCAAGTAAGTTTCCTTGAAAAAACAAAATATAAGGGATAGATTTATAATGTCCAGGAGAAAAGAGGAACTTCAGAGTTTCTGCGAGTGGGAGGCTAACTCCCAAACTAGAGGGAAGAGAGGG
>NW_027728544.1:0-314 GCF_054177405.1 Leptonychotes weddellii | reverse complement strand
TTCTCTCTCTTTTTTTTAAGATTTTATTTATTTATTTGACACACAGAGAAAGAAAGCACATGGAGGAAGAGCGGCAGGCAGAGGGAGAGGGAGAAGCAGACTCTCCGCTGAGCAGGGAGCCCGATGTGGGGCTTGATCCCAGCACCCTGGGATCATGACCTGAGCAGAAGGCAGACACTTAACCAACTGAGCCACCCAGACGCCCCTGGAGGGATTTCTTGAAGGAGATTGGGTAACCCACAGAATGGAGAAAAAGCTGAGCCACCATCTTTGGGCAGCTCTTGTCATTATCAACAGTAGGAGTTTGTTGACCA
>NW_027728543.1:0-5061 GCF_054177405.1 Leptonychotes weddellii | reverse complement strand
ATGGGCTTCATTCTGATAAGCAGGGATTGCTACCATGGCCCTATGAAAAAGGTCCTGAGAACATTCACATACTTATAACACATGCAGGAAATCACACAACAGTTCCCAGAACCAGCATACCCCATCATGCCCATGCCTTCATGCATGCTCTGCCCTCTGCCTTCCCCTTCCCTTGCACCTGGTGAACTCAGCTTCAACATCCACATATCACATCATCTAACAGTTTGGGGATGTCCTCTGCTTTCCTCAACTTTGCACAGAATTAATGGCCTCTATTCTGGGCAAAGCATGCCTGGTTCAGTTCATGGAGAGGGTGAGGAAAGGAACAGCCCTGGATGGAAAGAAGTACCTCACTTCGCAAATGTTATAAGTGATCATTTTGTTCTTGTCTTTCCACTAGACTTTAAGGTCTGTAAAAACAGAAGTCTTGTCTTTGTTGTTTTGAATGCCCTAGCCCCAGCCTAGAGCCCGGTGCACAGAACATTCTCAGTAATGTCAGCTGAACAAATTCGGGATCTTCATGAAACATCATGATCTTTTTGAAACTCACATTCTCAAGTGTCACCATTATCCTCAGTCCTAGTCAAAATGCCATCCTGGACCCAAATAGTGTTTCTCTTTAGGGAATCATTGACAATAAAGATCAAAGTTGATCACAACTCAGTCAGAAGCATCCATGGAGTGGACATGAAACCAGCCCTGGTTGTGTTGCTCTGGGTGCATCATGACCTCCTTTCTCCTCCTACCCAGGATGCTGACATTTAAAGCCACAGCTCAGCTGCTCATCTTGGGCTGCACGTGGTGCCTGGGCATCCTGCAGGTGGGTCCAGCTGCCCATGTCATGGCTTACCTCTTCACCATCATCAACAGCCTGCAGGGCGTCTTCATCTTCCTGGTGTACTGCCTCCTCAGCCAACAGGTACCACTGCCTGACTTCCACCCGGTCCTCCTACCATCCTTACTCCCTTCAGTGAGCTGACCCAAGCATGCTTTGCCTCTGCAGGTCCGGGAACAATACAAGAAATGGTTCAAAGGGGTCAGGAAAACCAAAGCCGAGTCTGAGAAGTATACTCTCTCAAGTGGGACCATGTCTGATGCCTCCAAACACAGCGTGGTAAGATTATGCAGTGCTCCCAGAGCACTTCACTAACCAGCCCTCTTGAGAAGCTCGTACCTATCTCATTGAACAACCTGGGTATATAGCAGTTGATGCCCTAGAATGGCTCACCCTTGGTTTTCACCTGAACTCACCTGAAGGCACTTCCCTGTCTTGAAAGGAGGTCTTCCTATACTTTCACTCACTTTTTATGCTCTCGTTGACCCTTGCATATGACTGTCCTCTTTCTCCACAATTGTAGAGCACCCACTTTGTGTGACATGGGTGCAACCCCTTTTTAATTGTATTTAGGGCCAAGATACAAAATACTCATAAGCAGAGAACGATGCTGTGATCGACCAAGTAATCAGGAATAATGATCTAGCACTGATGCACAAGCCGCACAGTCACCGCACATCCTTTATCCCTAGTCATTCCATGCCATCCCTGTATATGATGAACAATAAATACGTGTATATATAGTCATAAAAGGAAAGTAAAGTAAGTATTAAGTTGGATTGGAGACTTTTCAAAGTCTGCAATCATTCCTAGTAGTTCCAAATGCACAAACACTGCAAAACCTCATTGGGAATCACAGAAGGCAGAGGAGAGATTCTGGCAATGTGAATTGTAGCTAGCATTTGTATGTTCAGGTTTACAAAACCTTTCTCTTCTTAGGCTTCTCTTGACAATATTTTGTACTTTTCTGTGTACACATCTTGCACCTTCTAACACAAAATCATGTTTGCACCTTCCTTCTTAGGAGAATTATAATGAAGAGCTAAGCCTGACGAACTTGTCTCTTAGGAAATGAAGAAAACACTCTCTGTCATCCTTTGGGCAAAGAGTATTAAAAAATGCTTTTTCATGTTTATTACAAATAACTCTTCTTGGCACCACTGTGGGAGAAAGTAAGCAGTAAATGTTTGACATTCAGTTGCTGGAGACTTTTGGTTTTCTGGTGCATACAACATTCTCATCTCACTCCCAGTATAATCAGGAGCTATGACCCAATACCCCAGTAGAAGCCTCGTCTACAAAAATTCTTCCTCAGGTTGATGATACATAACAAGGAAAACCAGCCTCAAAGGACTTTCCTAAAATAGCATCAGAGAGGAAAGTAATATTCACATACCTGCACGTAGTATAAACAACAAATCACAGTTTCTCAAGACTTTCCTGGTTTTATTAGTATTAGTATAGTATTAAAGTATTACATCCCAGAAAACATTTTGGTTACAGGCAAAGTAGACCAGTTGGTCTTCATACATATATACATGCCTCAACTTCTTCACTCTCCATTTCTAAAGACTTACTAATTTATTCATTTCAAAAATATGTACTGGGGGGCGTCTGGGTGGCTCAGATGGTTAAACGTCTGCCTTCGGCTCAGGTCATGATCCCAGGGTCCTGGGATCGAGTCCCACATTGGGCTCCCTGGTCCTTGGGGGCCTGCTTCTCCCTCTGCTTCTCTCTCTCTCTCTATCTCTCATGAATAAATAAATAAAATCTTAAAAAAATACAAAAATATGTACTGGGAACAGATCAAGAAGATCCAATTCCTGATTTCACAGAATTTAAAAGTGGGGGGGGTAAGTTTCATCAGAGTAAAATCAGAGCTATGGGACTAGAGTTTCTGCATCTTTATGTTTTATAAGTTGAGTTGTGGAAAAAGGTGTATATGGCTACTGCACATTTTGTGAGATGTATTTATAGATAACATTATTTCACCCTCATGCAGTCTAAGCAAGATCTAAATCCAGAGCAGTTACACCTACAAGAAACTCCCTGAGGGCTCCCTCTAACCAATTCTGTATCAATTTGAACATCAAGGAAAATGACTGTACATGATTATAATGTTTTAAATAAGCATATCCATGAGTCCATACTGATACTTTAAAAGATCATCTAATAGATGTAGAAAATACAACAGAATTAGAAGAGCATGATTCTTTTAATATCCCATAAATGGCCACTACGAGCACTGAGTAAAAAGCTTTGGAGAACAGGCTGGGACCACAGTGCCAAAGAATCACCTCACAGACTACCAATTAATTACAAGGGACAAAGTATGCATTTGCAACATGGAGATCTGACAGCCACCATCTGAAACTAATGATGAAATTTAATATCATCAGTGGTGGGCAAACTGACTTTATGTATCTCCTGATATGTCATGAAATTACAACATCCCATTTTTAGTAAATAAAGAATTATTAACAAATCAGTCTAACTGAAATCTAATCCAGTCTTTAGGCTGTGGGTTGGCAAAGTATAGCATGCAGTCCAAATCCAGGGATTTTCCTGTTTTTGTTAATAAAGTTTTATTGGAACACAACCACACCCGTTCATCGATGGATTACCTATGGCTGCTTTCATGCTACAATGTCAGAGTTGAGTTGTGACAGAAGCTGTAAGGCCACAAAGCCAAAAATGTTTGCTACCTGGCCCTTTATAGAAGAAGCTTGCTGATATCTGTCCTTTTAGACCTAACTATCAATATTTTTTTTAAAGATTTTATTTATTTATTTGAGACAGAGAGAATGAGAGACAGAGAGCATGAGAGGGAGGAGGGTCAGGCCGAGCAGGGAGTCCGATGCGGGACTCGATCCCGGGACTCCAGGATCATGACCTGAGCCGAAGGCAGTCGCTTAACCAACTGAGCCACCCAGGCGCCCTAGACCTAACTATCAATATTATGAAATACAGGGGACAAAACAATTTAAATGACATCATGAGGAAGCCATCAGGCAAATCCTGAACATGGGCATTCAACAAGACAATTGGCCTGCCCTCGTCTAAAATATCATTTTTAAAGGTGACTAGAACACTGGGTGTTATACACAAACAATGAATCATGGAACACTACATCAAACACTAATGATGTACTGTATGGTGACTAACATAACATAATAAAATTTAGAAAAAATAAAAGTGACTAGAGGCTGCTCTGAATTAAAAGAAATGAAAGTGACATAACAAACAAATTCAGTGTCAATTTTAGTGGGACTCTTGTTCAGATACACAACTATCCATGACATTTTGGAGGCAATTAGGATAATTTGAATATGTATCAGACATTGAAAGTAATTATGAAATTGTTGCTAATTTTCTTGGGTATAATGATAGTATTGTGGTTATGTAGAGAACATTCCTTGAATTCTCAAATATTTGTCGAGAAAGTATTGAAGGATGAAGTGTCATGATGTCTACCACGTATTATCATATGTTTTAGCAAGAAAATTTAATCCTTGTGTGGAAATAAGTTGAGAAAGGTGTTTTAATGTGGCACTATGTTAACAATTGTTGACTCCTGATGGAGAGTATATGAGTGTTTATTGTATCATTTTTCCAAATTCTCAATGTTTAAAATGGTAAATAAAAGGTGTCAGAAAAGTAGATAAATATATTAATTAGTTATTAATTCATTAAAGATATATACTCTCATAAATTCCTAGATGTCCAGATAAAATGCTTTTTCCTCTGCACAAAACTAACTTTGTGAATGGATCTTTTTTTTAAGATTCTATTTATTTATTTGAGAGAGAGAGAGAAAGCCCACAAGCCGGGGGGGGGGGCGGTGTGCAGAGGGAGAGGGACAAGCAGAATCTGCACTGAGCTCAGAGCCTTATTCAGGGTTTGATCCCACAACCCCTCAGATCATGACCTGAACTGAAATCAAGAGTCGGCGACTTATGATGTAATGTATGGTGATTAACATAACATAATAAAAAAAAAAAAGTCGGCCACTTAATCAACTGAGCCACCCAGGTCCCCCATGAATGGATCTTTTCTAAAGCCATGAATTTGCATGACTAATGGTGACAGATTTCTTTTTTTTTTTCTTTTTTTTTTTTTTATTCTTATGTTAATCCCCATACATTACGTCATTAGTTTTAGATGAAGTGTTCCATGATTCATTGTTTGTGCATAACACCCAGTGCTCCATGCAGAATGTGCCCTCC
>NW_027728542.1:0-314 GCF_054177405.1 Leptonychotes weddellii | reverse complement strand
GAGGGGCCGCTCACAAAATGCAGCCTTGCTAGGGGGTGTATTCGAGATTGTGCTGGCACATGGGCTTCTGAGTCAGGCGGACCTGAGCTTGAATCCTTACTTTGTCCGTTCCTAGATGTTTTCCCTTAGGTATGTGAGCTACCCTTTCTGAGACTCAGATTCCTCCCTGTAACGTGGGGTAACTTTCCTTCTTTTATACGGATGTGATGAGGTTTGGCAAGGGTATGTGTAAAGCTCGGCGCCTGACCCGTGGAGGTGTCATCATCCTGACGCCTGCCCATCTCACTCAGGGTTGGGTGGTCCTTGAACATCCT
>NW_027728541.1:0-314 GCF_054177405.1 Leptonychotes weddellii | reverse complement strand
TCAGGTAGTGTTTCTCAACTTTGGCTGTAAGTAGAATTACTGAGGGACCTTAAAAAGAAGTACTGATCGGGCGCCTGGGTGGCTCAGTTGGTTAAGCGACTGCCTTCGGCTCAGGTCACGATCCTGGAGTCCCGGGATCGAGTCCCGCATCGGGCTCCCTGCTCGGCAGGGAGTCTGCTTCTCCCTCTGACCCTCCTCCGTCTCATGGTCTCTGTCTCTCATTCTCTCTGTCTCAAATAAATAAATAAAATCTTTAAAAAAAAAAAAAAAAAGTACTGATCCCTGGGTCCCACCCCTAAAGTTCAGGTTTAATT
>NW_027728540.1:0-314 GCF_054177405.1 Leptonychotes weddellii | reverse complement strand
TTTTTTTTTTTATTAGAACCAATAGTTTGGGTGCTCATTTTTTTTCAGGGAGAAAAGGTTAAGCCTCCCACATGGGACAACTACAGTTTGCCTGCATCTGCTGACCACATGAAACGTCATCATCTCTATATCCGTTTTTACAGCTATGCTCTTGGTCTCAGGGTGGCTGAAGGTGAGATTACAGCTCCCAGAACAGAAAGAACACTCTGCCCCTTTTTCCCTACTGAAGAAATGATAATCATCTTTTTCCAAAGGAAAAGTGACAGAACTAGGCTAGCTTTCACCCAAACTAGTTTCTTTCCCTCCTGCCTCTA
>NW_027728539.1:0-314 GCF_054177405.1 Leptonychotes weddellii | reverse complement strand
TCCTGAATGCTGATTGCTAGATCTCTCATTCTGATGTCTTACTCAGGGACAGCTTCATGCTCAGGACGATTTCCAGCCTTTTTCCTCAATCAGACTTTTACATTCCACTATTCATTTCCCCAGACACCTGTTCTCTTCTAGGTGAATCTACATGTTAATGACTAATAAACACTAATCCCTATGGATAAATCAGATATCCAATGCCTTACATATTTCAGGTAACATAATCAATTAATCTGGTTTAAAAGCATAAATATCCAGGGGTGCCTGGCTGGCTCAGTCAGTGGAGTGTGTGACTCTTGATCTTGAGGTTG
>NW_027728538.1:0-314 GCF_054177405.1 Leptonychotes weddellii | reverse complement strand
GAGTGGCAGGAAATAAGTGGGGGAGAAGAATGTTTCTGTCTCTTCCTACATTGACTGTACTTATTCCGTTGGTCTCTTTAGCCGGACTGTTCTACTCAGCCTCCGTGGAAGAAAGCTTCCCACAGGGCTGCACTAACACAACCAGCCTGTGCTTTTATAGTCTGCTCCTGCCCATTACCATACCAGTTTATGTGTTCTTTCACCTTTGGACTTGGATGGGTATTAAACTCTTCAGGCATAATTAATACAACCAGAGCCAAGAGGATACATATGTCGTGTCTATCTCTGAAAGCTCAACTACATGGAAATACTGG
>NW_027728537.1:0-314 GCF_054177405.1 Leptonychotes weddellii | reverse complement strand
TGACTTCCAGTTGAATGTTTAGATTTCTCAACAAAAGGGCCCGAACTCTGTCAGTTAGGTCCTCCATCAAGGAGCCCATCTTCCAGAGGAAAAAATAAAACAAGACAAAACCAGAGAGGGAGACAAACCATAAGAGACATTTAATCACAAGAAACAAACTGAGGGTTGCTGGAGGGGAGTGGGGTGGAGGGATGGGGTACCTGGGTGATGGGCATGAAAGAGGGCATGTGATTCAATGAGCACTGAGTATTATATGTGCTGATGAATCACTGAACCAATAATATATTATATGTTAATTAATTGAATTAAAATAG
>NW_027728536.1:0-314 GCF_054177405.1 Leptonychotes weddellii | reverse complement strand
GGTCTGATCTTAAATATCACCCCCTTAAAGATATACACATATATTTTATTTCTTACAATTGGAGGGACAAGGGCAATTTTGTCCCTCCATTTACCTTGGGGTAAAAAGGTCTGGTGACCTTTTTTATTGTTCTAACCAGGTAAGGGGGCAGCTACTGGCATCTGGGGGTAGAGGCCAGGGATATTGTTAAATATCCTATAATGCACAGGACAGTTTTACTCCTCCCCACCCCCCAAAAGAATTATCCAGCATGAAATGTCAGTATTACTGAAGTTGAAAAACCCAGATCTAGTTCCACCATTATCCTGAAAGCT
>NW_027728535.1:0-314 GCF_054177405.1 Leptonychotes weddellii | reverse complement strand
TGCCAACAACCATTCCCATGCAACCAATTAGAAATTTCTTTCCTTATTCAACTAGCAATTCTTTCTGTATGGACGTCATGGAAAAACCAATTCTACTCATGATGTAAACAAGTCCTTTATTTATTTATTTATTTATTTATTTATTTATTTTCTTAACAATTCCTTAGTTCAAGGAGGATAAATGTTTAAGGGGAAAAAAATGTAGTGAAGCACCTCAGTGAAAGAAACAAGACACATTTATGGATGTAGAACACAATTATATTTATGTAGATTTGGAAGGAAACTAAATCAGGAGGGGCCCTTCCTTTTTGGTC
>NW_027728534.1:0-314 GCF_054177405.1 Leptonychotes weddellii | reverse complement strand
TAAAAAATAAAGTCTATTGGGTGCCTGGGTGGCTCAGATGGTTAAGTGTCTGCCTTTGGCTCAGGTCATGATCCCAGAGTCCTGGGATCGAGTCCCGCATCGGGCTCCCTGCTCTGCAGGAAGTCTGCTTCTCCCTCTGCCTCTCTCTCTCTCTCTCTCTGTCTCTCATGAATAAATAAATAAAATCTTTAAAAAAAAAGTCTATTGAAGGGGGGGTGGGACATGATGGACAAAATATCATCCCTACATAGGAAGTCTCTCTTTAAAGTCCCCCATATGCTAAAGGATGATTTCATGATGCAGGCAACATCCTT
>NW_027728533.1:0-314 GCF_054177405.1 Leptonychotes weddellii | reverse complement strand
TTTCAAGCAAGGGCCACAGGGTTCTTGAGGAAATCATTTTAGCAGAAACACTTCCAGTTTGGACTGAAAGGGGTGGAGTACCAATGGGAAGATACCATCAGAACCCCAAAATTCTTGTGGCAGGAAGCCATCGGATAAAATTACTCAACTGCAAACGTGTGTCACCTTTCAAAGAAAGGAAGAATGACTCCAAGAGCAGCACCAAGAGCCTGGAAGTTGAAGCCCACACCAGCAGAGGGCTTTTCCTAGAACTGGAAACATAGTCCAGAGAAATCCAGCATTTATCCTGTTGAACTTTAAAACTATTACTATTT
>NW_027728532.1:0-5061 GCF_054177405.1 Leptonychotes weddellii | reverse complement strand
GTCCACATTGTACATAGATATTAGTATAGTGTGATTTTTTTCTTTTTTGTTTTTTTATTATGTTATGTTAATCACCATACATTACATCATTAGTTTTTGATGTAGTGTTCCATGATTCATTGTTTGCGTATAACACCCAGTGCTCCATTCAATACGTTCCCTCTTTAATACCCATCACAGGGCTAACCCATCCCCCTCCCCCTCCCCTCTAGAACCCTCAGTTTGTTTCTCAGAGTCCATCGTCTCTCATGGTTCGTCTCCCCCTCTGATTCGCTCCCCTTCATTTTTTCCTTCCTAGTATCTTCTTGGTTTTTTTTTTTTTAGATTGAAAATTAAATCTTACTATCTACAAAAAAATAGATGAATGGATAAAGAACAGGTGGTATATATACACAATGGAATATTACTCAGCCAAAAAAAGGATGAGATCTTGCCATTTGAAACAACATAGATGGACCCAGAGGGTATAAACTTAAGTGAAATAGGTCAGACAGAGAAAGACAAATACCATAGGATTTTACTCCATTGTGGAATCTGCAAAGCAAAGCAGATGAATAAACAACCAAACAAAAAGCAGAAATAGACTTATAAATATAGAGAACAAACTGATGGTTGCCAGAGGGGAAGCGAGGGGGGCATGGGAGAAATGGGTGAAGGGGAGTGGGAGACACAGGCTTCCCATCATGGGATGAACACATCATGGGGATGAAAGGCACATCATAGGGAATGTGCTCAATGGTATTGTAACAGTGTTTTGGGTGACAGATGATAGTTACACTTCTGATGAGTATAGGATAAGGTAAAAACTTGTCCAATCACTATAATGTTCACCTGAAGCTAACAAAATATTGTGTGTCAACTATGCTTCAATAAAAAAAAAATGAGTCAGAAAGTATATGTATAAAACAGAATTGCGTTTGTCTGAGACTTATAGAAACCCAAATGCAATCCAACTGCAATTAGCCTCACTCAGCCTGTCTAGAGGCTGAAGGTAATTCTGGGCTCTTGGGGACACCCCGCTCTTCACTTCTGTGATAATTTTACTTCCAGTTCCCTTTTTTGCTGATTTCTGTTTCACTGTCCTTTGCCAGCTTTTTCCTGTGTGCCCCATTGGTTGGGGTGACCACATGCTCTTCTCTTCATGGTCCTCATGGGGAAGCCCATCTATCCCCCAGCTTTATTGAGCACCTCTCTGCTCATTACTCTTCTCTCCCCTGAGCTCCAGACCCTTTGTATCTGCTCTGGGAGGAGACAGCTCCATCTGGCAGCTCACTCTTTCAAGAAGTAATTAATGGAAGCTTCCTGTGTGCCTGTGGGGAACAAATATGGAAGGTTCCTGAACACATTCCTTTTTTTTTTTTTAATTAGTTTCAGGGGAAGATTTAGTAATACATCAGTTGCATGTAACACTCAGTGCTCATTCCATCAAGTGCCCTCCTTAATGCCCATCGCCCAGTTACCCCATCCCCCCACCCACCTCCTCTCCAGCAACCCTGTTTGATCCCTAGTTAAGAGTCTCTTATGGTTTGCCTCCCTGTTTTATTCTCATTTTCTTTTTCCTTTTCCCTTACCCTATGTTCATTGGTTTTGTTTCTTAAATTCCACATATGAGAGAAATCATATAGTATTTGTCTTTCTCTGACTGACTTATTCATGTAGCATAATACCCTCCAGATCCATCCACGTTGCTGCAAATGGCAAGATTTCATTCTTTTTGGTGGGTGAGTGATATTCCATTTTATATATATACCACATCTTCTTTATCCAGACTTCTAAAATACCCAATTTCACACCCCACTGCTTATAATACTTTGCAGTAGACTCCTTAAGAAGACACCCTCCCCTCAGCCATATTTTCAACTACATCACAGCAGATTCAAGTCTCCACACCTCCTCCTTTCCAAACAGTGGTTGCTTTTCTACTTCTAGACTTGCAGCATTTATATTCTTAGATCCTTAGATTGATTTCTTGGGTGATCAGAATGATCTGATAACTATGTAGCTGTATTCAAGGGAGGAGACAAATGTAACTCCTCCCCCCAGAACTTTCAGATTGGAAGCTGGACATGAAGACTGTGAACCTGGTGACTGAATGGATTTTGTTGCCCCCCTTCTATGAGAGCTGAATGTCGTTTTGGCAAGCAGGTAATGACTTGTGACACAGTTTCATCCTTTCTAGGTTTAGGTTTATTGTGGGAAGTTGTACCAAACACAATGTCTACCCTTTTCTAGACTTATATTTAAGCTTTGATGGATCAGTTGAGAGTAGCATTTGCCCTAGTGCCATGTTGTCCGACTTACCCCACAAGTGTGACCTTTCATGGGATCTAATGTCCCATGTCTTCATTAACATCGGTGTCAGTGTTTTAATCAATGGTGACTCTAAGTGACACATTTGGCTTTGTACTGGTTGAGTCTTTCAGCCTCACCATGACTTTCACTATAAATACGTCCCAAATATTAATGTTTCATCTCGAAGGGAAGTTAACCTGTTTTCCTTTCAAACATGGTTTCTAGGCAATGATGTCAGGAAGGTCACTGAGATAGCCATCAGTCATTGGCCAGCCTAACCACATGGTGATTGGCCACCCGAAGGAAGCCAATGTGACAGCGCCCTGGTGATTGGATAGGGCATGGTGGTGACATCACTAGAAGGCATTGTGATGCCCCAGGGCTGTTTTAAAAGCTCGGTAACAGCCAAGGCTGCACAGAGGAGAGAGATGGGGCTTCAGCTACAGCTCTTCCTGCCATTCCTAGCATTTTCTGACCTTTTCTCTGCCCCTGCCCGTGGTAAGTGCCCTGCCCACTCCTTCTGCCCTGGGCCTCTCACCAACACTTTGCACACCACCTTCATGTTAGCACCTACCTTTGTGCTCCTCTGTTGTCCTGAGACTCCTCAAACCTGCACACAGTGACCCCTGGACCAGTTTCCCACTGTGAGGCTGGCCCAGCTGCTCAGGGACACATTCCCATTTGGTACGTGGGAGTGGGACACTGGGAATCAGAGCACCGTGGATTCTCAGCCAGCTGGGCCCCACACCTCTGGGGTCACAACCAGGCTCAGCACATGAAAGCTGAGCATGTCCTGAGGGAGCACTGGGCACACTACTACTCTGGAGCCCTCCAACCCGGCTCAGCACAGGGCACATGAATGCCCTGAACATCCAGCTGACCCAGATAAGCACACTGTGTACAATGCCTCCAAACACCTGGCAGGGGGAACTTTATGAAACAAGTAAGTACTGGGAGAAGGAATCACCAGATCACTGGACACAGTGAGAGTCCTTGGAACACAGGTCCTCAGACCATGAACTGTCTGAACCAGCTCAGCAGTGGACAAACTAATTACCCACACACCTCGCCAACCAGGAGCCCACAGACCACAAACCCTCAAACACAGCAAAACACAGAGAAATTCAGTCCCCAGAACAGAGCACCCACCAGGAACCCAAACACTGGGAGCCCTCTGAACCCATTTGACACTGGGTGAGTCACACAGACACAAGGTGGAACAGGATCCCACATATCTCAAGCTTGCCAGTCCAGTGCAGCATAAGGCAAGTGAGTCTAGAGAACACTGGGCTTGCCAAGTGCCAAGAAACCATGAGTCCTGCATCCCAGCTCTGTATTGGGAAAATGATTCACCTGAACAGAAGCATTACCATGTGACTTTGGACCTGAAGTCCAAAAACTCAGCTCTCTTATAGGCCAAGCAGGCAACCTGATAGCAGGCTCACCTTGTGCTCTTGGACCTGGAGACCAACAATGCAGCTCTCTTATAGGCCAAGCAGGCACCTGGACAGCAGGCTCAACATGAGCCCATGGACCTGGAGACCATAACACAGCTCTGTGCTCGGCCAAACAGGCACCTGTACATAGGGTTCTCATGTGCCAAGGAGCTGGAGACCAATAATGCCACTCTGCTCCAGGCCAAGCAGGCACCTGGACAGCAGGATTTCCATGTACCCTTGGACCCAGAGATCAACAATGCAGCTCTAGGCTTGGCCAAGCAGGCACCTGGACAACAAACTCACCTTGAGCCCTTGGACATGGATCATTCTTTCCCCCAGAGCACAGAGCACTCAAACACTGGGCTTGCCACTTGGTCTCAGATTATGAGACCTCCAAACCCGCTCAGCATTGCACCAATGTGTCCACTGGACCCATGGCCACCTGGGAGCCATCAAACCATGAGACCTCCATCCCAGCTTAGCACTGGGCAAAAAACCCACTGGGACACCAGCCTGATCCAACGCCCTCAGACTGGGCACCTTCCAAATCTTCAGAGAAGTGGGCATTCAAGTTCCTTCCCACACGGGATTTACTTAAGCCTGAGGTCATTGTGGCCCACTACCTGTGCATTATTCATCTTTTAGGGGGGGTTCTCCTCCTCAGAAGAAAATGACCCCATGCCCTAGAAGATGAAACAGTCCTGTGGTTTGAATATTAAAACTCAGGGCAGGAAATGAGGAGGAGGGCTGGGAGGACTTTATAGAGGAGACCCAGGCCCTGAGCACTGTGGAGTCGTTGTCTGAGATCCTTCAGTTGAAGGAGAGGTGCTCCATCCTCAAGGGAGAGGTGGAGGTCTTAAAACAAGAGGCCAAGCAGTGCAGTGAGAGGCAGGCACAGCTCCATGAGGTGGAGAGGTTCTTCATTCAAATGAAAGTCTTCCTGGAAGTTTCTGCCTTACAAAGGGTGATGCCTGTGCACCCACCCAGGATAGCATAGAAGGGGAGTTGGGAAAAGTGTGGTCATCTCCAGGAGTGGAGTTGTGGCATGAGTTTTAATATTTATCGGGGGACTAAATAAATACCTTAAAACCATCATTTCAGAATGAGGGATTTACCAGAAAGAACCCCTGGCTGATTGTGATGTGCAGCCTGGCTTGCAGTCACTACTGCCCCTTATGAGTCATCACATTCTCCTGATGCTGGGCAGGGGTCTCCATGGCTCTGAGAAAGTGTCGGTGAAGCATGCAGAGCTGACCCTGAGCAAAACCTGCCTGTCCCCATCAACACTTTCAGACACACTGATCTCTACAACCCAAGCACAGCTGCTGAC